>NW_027196068.1:12500-111531 GCF_038502225.1 Cherax quadricarinatus | reverse complement strand
TCCCAGGATTACTATATCTGGATCACTATCGCTATATCACTATCCCTGGATCACTATCCTAGGATCACTATCCCAGGATCACTATCCCAGGATCACTATCCCTGGATCACTATCCCAGGATCACCATCCTAGGATCGCTATCCCTGGATCACTATCCCTGGATCACTATCCCTGGATCACTATCCCTGGATCACTATCCTAGGATCACTATCCCAGGATCACTATCCTAGGATCACTATCCCTGGATCACTATCTCAGGATCACTATCCTAGGATCACTATCACTGGATCACTCTCCTAGGATCACTATCCCTGGATCACTATCCCTGGATCACTATCCCAGGATCACTATCCCTGGATCACTATCCCAGGATCACTATCCTAGGATCACTATCCCTGGATCACTATCCTAGGATCACTATCCCTGGATCACTATCCCTGGATCACTATCCCAGGATCACTATCCCTGGATCACTATCCCAGGATCACTATCCTAGGATCACTATCCCTGGATCACTATCCTAGGATCACTATCCCTGGATCACTATCCCTGGATCACTATCCCTGGATCACTATCCCTGGATCACTATCCCTGGATCACTATCCCTGGATCACTATCCCTGGATCACTATCCCTGGATCACTATCCCTGGATCACTATCCCTGAATCACTATCCCTGGATCACTCACCCAAGATCACTATCCCTGGATCACTATCCCTGGATCACTATCCCAGGATCACTATCCCTGGATCACTACCCCAGGATCACTATCCTAGGATCACTATCCCTGGATCACTATCCTAGGATCACTATCCTAGGATCACTATCCCTGGATCACTATCCTAGGATCACTATCCTAGGATCACTATCCCTGGATCACTATCCTAAGATCACTATCCCTGGATCACTATCCCTGGATCACTACCCTAGGATCACTATCCTAGGATCACTATCCCTGGATCACTATCCTAGGATCACTATCCTAGGATCACTATCCCTGGATCACTATCCTAGGATCACTATCCCTGGATCACTATCCCTGGATAACTATCCTAGGATCACTATTCCTGGATCACTATCCCTGGATCACTATCCCTGAATCACTCTCCCTGGATCACTATCCCTGGATCACTGTCCCTGGATCACTATCCCTGAATCACTATCCCTGAATCACTATCCCAAGATCACTATCCCTGGATCAGAATCTCTGGATCACTATCCCTGGATCACTATCCCTGGATCACTATCCCTGAATCTCTATCCCTTGGTCACTATCCCAAGATCACTATTCCTGGATCATTATCCCCGGATCACTATCCCTGGATCACTACACCAGGATCACTATCCTAGGATCACTATCCCTGGATCAATATCCTAGGATCACTATCCCTGGATCATTATCCTATTATCACTATCCCTGGATCACTATTCCTGGATCACTATCCTAGGATCACTATCCCTGGATCACTATCCCTGGCTCACTATCCCTGGATCACTATCCCTGGCTCACTATCCCTGGCTCACTATCCCTGGCTCACTATCCCTGGATCACTATCCTTGGCTCACTATCCCTGGATCACTATCCCTGGCTCACTATCCCTGGCTCACTATCCCTGGCTCACTATCCCTGGCTCACTATCCCTGGATCACTGTCCCTGGATCACTATCCCTGGATCACTATCCCTGGCTCACTATCCCTGGATCACTATCCCTGGATCGCCACATCCGCTTCCCTTCACACAAAGAGTGAACTCCCTCTATTTTAAACAAGCTTAAAAAATATATTCCATCAACAAATTTTTCAACAAGAATGAAAAAGAAGACGTGTTTTTGTCAATGGTTTTAAAAGAGATGGTCACGCCAGGAGGGTGAGAAACGCCGCCAGCTGGCAGCTGGATCACACCTTCACTGTGGTCAGCGTCACCTCTCAACTTCGACCTTCATCTCACTCTCACACAACAAGGTTAGTCTGAGTGGTCCGCTGCCAACAAGTGGACCAGTGTAAGCCCTTCCAAGGCTATGGGTAACACTCTCATGTAATCCATTTTGATTCCCCTTGACTGGAAGGTAGCCTCTAGGACAGGGTTGGTTCTACTATGAAACTAATTCCGGAAGGGCCCCAGAAGCGACTGTTTTCTACATTCTTTAATTTTTTTGGGTCTTCTGTATGAGAATGGGTTGCGAAGGCTCCCCCAAAACAATTCAAGATAATGGGCCCCAGAAATGTAGGTCCACCACTGCTCTAGGATGGTTAAATTGGAAGGTTCAAAGACTATCAATTACACGAGAGTCATTAAGGCTGTGTGTAACCTGTTCACCACCATTTTAGCCCTCAAACAACATGGATTAAAGTAAACTCTTACTCTACATACGCCAAGATACATACACCTCTTGGTCTGAGGGTTTGAATACACGTACAATACACGTACAATACATGTACAATACACGTACAATACACGTACAATACATGTACAATAACTATAAATTTAATTTTCAGTTTTTATTGTCAAATCTTCGACCACATCTTTAGTAGTGTTAAGGAATTTGATGTAAATCAGCTAGCGTTTACCCTGCTAGCCAGACCCTCCTTGTGGTCTACTATCTCACTCGCCTCTCAGAAGAGTGTACCAACCTATCTGTATTTCCTTGTCAAAGTAGTTTTTTTTTTACCTTGGCTCCTATGAGTGTTTGAGGGCTTAATTGTTTTGGGGGCCCCTTCGAATTACCTTTGACATTACCTTGAAATTACCTTTGAGTAGGTGAGGAGGCTAGGAGAGGAGACTAGATGAGGAGACAAGGAGAACCCACTAATAAACTGTATGTTGTTGTTACCTGGTTGACAACCTTGAGTAATGGCAAAAGAAATAAAATGTTATTTAATATTGGGCCGATATTTTTTTTTGGGGGGGATGGGGGGGTTCATGCAGCAACTGGCTATGTTCCAACCCAAAACAGTTCCGAGGAGGCGGTATATTCTTGTCATTTCTTACCACTTTTTTTCCGCTTCCTGGCACCAAAAACATTGCTGGGGGTGAGAAATGTTATAACTGTCTTGTTGAACGTGACGTTGACGGGGCTTAATTGGCGTGGTTGTGTTGGTGTGGAGGACAGGGCAATGTGGCCCTCACCACCACAGTATTGTTTATAATATACCTTTACCATAACACACTTTTCACTGAAAATATCTACGGGTCAGGGATGACATATGTCTTTATTCAGGAGACTACGCCATTGAGTTTTCAATTTTGATTTTCGTATTTACACGTTCCATCCTCTTGACCAGCCTCCCCGGACACAGTGCCCAGACGCATCTGGATTCTCTGTGGACCGTGATATATATGGTGTTTGACTTCACTGCTCCATTTGATTTTATGCCAGTTTCGACGGTTTCATCTAGCTTGACACTGATAATTCCTGCGTTGTTTGTATGGAAATCTGGGCTCGTATGATTGTATTTCTCCGATTCATTTGATCTCGTCCCCAGAATAGGAGTCAAAGATATACAGCAGGTGTGTAGTTTGTCCCTGAACCAGCAGGTGTGTTGTTTGTCTCTGAACCAGCAGGTGTGTAGTTTGTCTCTGAACCAGCAGGTGTGTAGTTTGTCTCTGAACCAGCAGGTGTGTAGTTTGTCTGTGAACCAGCAGGTGTGTAGTTTGTCCCTGAACCAGCAGGTGCGTTGATGGTCTCTGAACCAGCAGGTGTGTAGTTTGTCTCTGAACCAGCAGGTGTGTAGTTTGTCCCTGAACCAGCAGGTGTGTAGTTTGTCTCTGAACCAGCAGGTGTGTAGTTTGCTCCTGAACCAGCAGGTGTGTAATTTGTTCCTAAACCAGCAGGTGTGTAGTTTGTCTCTGAACCAGCAGGTGTGTAGTTTGTCTCTGAACCAGCAGGTGTGTAGTTTGTCCCTGAACCAGCAGGTGTGTAGTTTGTCTGTGAACCAGCAGGTGTGTAGTTTGTCTGTGAACCAGCAGGTGTGTAGTTTGTCTCTGAACCAGAAGGTGTGTAGTTTGCTCCTGAACCAGCAGGTGTGTAGTTTGTTTCTGAACCAGCAGGTGTGTAGTTTGTCTCTGAACCAGTAGGTGTGTAGTTTGTCTCTGAACTAGCAGGTGTGTAGTTTGTCTCTGAAACAGCAGGTGTGTAGTTTGTCTCTGAACCAGCAGGTGTGTAGTTTGTTTCTGAACCAGCAGGTGTGTAGTTTGTCCCTGAACCAGCAGGTGTGTAGTTTGTCTCTGAACCAGCAGGTGTGTAGTTTGTCTCTGAACCAGCAGGTGTGTAATTTGTCTCTAAACCAGCAGGTGTGTAGTTTGACCCTGAACCAGGAAGTGTGTAGTTTGTCTCTGAACCAGCAGGTGTGTAGTTTGTCTCTGAACCAGCAGGTGTGTAGTTTGTCCCTGAACCAGCAGGTGTGTAGTTCGTCTCTGAACCAGCAGGTGCGTAGTTTGTCTCTGAACCAGCAGGTGTGTAGTTTGTCTCTGAACCAGCAGGTGTGTAGTTTGTCTCTGAACCAGCATGTGTGTAGTTTGTCTCTGAACCAGTAGGTGTGTAGTTTGTTCCTGAACCAGCAGGTGTGTAGTTTGTCTCTGAACCAGCAGGTGTGTAGTTTGTCTCTGAACCAGCATGTGTGTAGTTTGTCTCTGAACCAACAGGTGTGTAGTTTGTCCCTGAACCAGCAGGTGTGTAGTTTGTCTCTGAACCAGCCGGTGTGTAGTTTGTCTCTGAACCAGCCGGTGTGTAGTTTGTCTCTGAACCAGCAGGTGTGTAGTTTGTCTCTGAACCAGTAGGTGTGTAGCTTGTCCCTGAACCAGCAGATGTGTAGTTTGTCTCTGAACCAGCAGGTGTGTAGTTTGTCTCTGAACCAGCAGGTGTGTAGTTTATCTCTTAACCAGCAGGTGTGTAGTTTGTCTCTGAACCACCAGGAGTGTAGTTTGTCTCTGAACCAGCAGGTGTGTAGTTTTTCTCTGAACCAGCAGGTGTGTAGTTTGTCTCTGAACCAGCAGGTGTGTAGTTTGTCTCTGAACCAGCAGGTGTGTAGTTTGCCTCTGAACCAGCAGGTGTGTAGTTTGTCCCTGAACCAGCAGGTGTGTAGTTTGTCTCTGAACCAGCAGGTGTGTAGTTTGTCCCTGAACCAGCAGGTGTGTAGTTTGTCTCTGAACCAGCAGGTGTGTAGTTTGTCTCTGAACCAGCAGGTGTGTAGTTTGTCTCTGAACCAGCAGGTGTGTAGTTTGTCTCTGAACCAGTAGGTGTGTAGTTTGTCCCTGAACCAGCAGATGTGTAGTTTGTCTCTGAACCAGCAGGTGTGTAGTTTGTCTCTGAACCAGCAGGTGTGTAGTTTGTCTCTTAACCAGCAGGTGTGTAGTTTGTCTCTGAACCAGCAGGTGTGTAGTTTGTCTCTGAACCAGCAGGTGTGTAGTTTGCCTCTGAACCAGCAGGTGTGTAGTTTGTCCCTGAACCAGCAGGTGTGTAGTTTGTCTCTGAACCAGCAGGTGTGTAGTTTGTCCCTGAACCAGCAGGTGTGTAGTTTGTCTCTGAACCAGCAGGTGTGTAGTTTGTCTCTGAACCAGCAGGTGTGTAGTTTGTCTCTGAACCAGCAGGTGTGTAGTTTGTCTCTGAACCAGTAGGTGTGTAGTTTGTCCCTGAACCAGCAGATGTGTAGTTTGTCTCTGAACCAGCAGGTGTGTAGTTTGTCTCTGAACCAGCAGGTGTGTAGTTTGTCTCTTAACCAGCAGGTGTGTAGTTTGTCTCTGAACCAGCAGGAGTGTAGTTTGTCTCTGAACCAGCAGGTGTGTAGTTTGTCTCTGAACCAGCAGGTGTGTAGTTTGTCTCTGAACCAGCAGGTGTGTAGTTTGTCTCTGAACCAGCAGGTGTGTAGTTTGCCTCTGAACCAGCAGGTGTCTAGTTTGTCCCTGAACCAGCAGGTGTGTAGTTTGTCTCTGAACCAGCAGGTGTGTAGCTTGTTCCTGAACCAGCAGGAGTGTAGTTTGTTCCTGAACCAGCAGGTGTGTAGTTTGTCTCTGAACCAGCAGGTGTGTAGTTTGTCTCTGAACCAGCAGGTGTGTAGTTTGTCTCTGAACCAGCAGGTGTGTAGTTTGTCTCTGAACCAGCAGGTGTGTAGTTTGTCTCTGAACCAGCATGTGTGTAGTTTGTCTCTGAACCAACAGGTGTGTAGTTTGTCCCTGAACCAGCAGGTGTGTAGTTTGTCTCTGAACCAGCCGGTGTGTAGTTTGTCTCTGAACCAGCCGGTGTGTAGTTTGTCTCTGAACCAGCAGGTGTGTAGTTTGTCTCTGAACCAGTAGGTGTGTAGCTTGTCCCTGAACCAGCAGATGTGTAGTTTGTCTCTGAACCAGCAGGTGTGTAGTTTGTCTCTGAACCAGCAGGTGTGTAGTTTATCTCTTAACCAGCAGGTGTGTAGTTTGTCTCTGAACCACCAGGAGTGTAGTTTGTCTCTGAACCAGCAGGTGTGTAGTTTTTCTCTGAACCAGCAGGTGTGTAGTTTGTCTCTGAACCAGCAGGTGTGTAGTTTGTCTCTGAACCAGCAGGTGTGTAGTTTGCCTCTGAACCAGCAGGTGTGTAGTTTGTCCCTGAACCAGCAGGTGTGTAGTTTGTCTCTGAACCAGCAGGTGTGTAGTTTGTCCCTGAACCAGCAGGTGTGTAGTTTGTCTCTGAACCAGCAGGTGTGTAGTTTGTCTCTGAACCAGCAGGTGTGTAGTTTGTCTCTGAACCAGCAGGTGTGTAGTTTGTCTCTGAACCAGTAGGTGTGTAGTTTGTCCCTGAACCAGCAGATGTGTAGTTTGTCTCTGAACCAGCAGGTGTGTAGTTTGTCTCTGAACCAGCAGGTGTGTAGTTTGTCTCTTAACCAGCAGGTGTGTAGTTTGTCTCTGAACCAGCAGGTGTGTAGTTTGTCTCTGAACCAGCAGGTGTGTAGTTTGCCTCTGAACCAGCAGGTGTGTAGTTTGTCCCTGAACCAGCAGGTGTGTAGTTTGTCTCTGAACCAGCAGGTGTGTAGTTTGTCCCTGAACCAGCAGGTGTGTAGTTTGTCTCTGAACCAGCAGGTGTGTAGTTTGTCTCTGAACCAGCAGGTGTGTAGTTTGTCTCTGAACCAGCAGGTGTGTAGTTTGTCTCTGAACCAGTAGGTGTGTAGTTTGTCCCTGAACCAGCAGATGTGTAGTTTGTCTCTGAACCAGCAGGTGTGTAGTTTGTCTCTGAACCAGCAGGTGTGTAGTTTGTCTCTTAACCAGCAGGTGTGTAGTTTGTCTCTGAACCAGCAGGAGTGTAGTTTGTCTCTGAACCAGCAGGTGTGTAGTTTGTCTCTGAACCAGCAGGTGTGTAGTTTGTCTCTGAACCAGCAGGTGTGTAGTTTGTCTCTGAACCAGCAGGTGTGTAGTTTGCCTCTGAACCAGCAGGTGTCTAGTTTGTCCCTGAACCAGCAGGTGTGTAGTTTGTCTCTGAACCAGCAGGTGTGTAGCTTGTTCCTGAACCAGCAGGAGTGTAGTTTGTTCCTGAACCAGCAGGTGTGTAGTTTGTCTCTGAACCAGCAGGTGTGTAGTTTGTCTCTGAACCAGCAGGTGTGTAGTTTGTCTCTGAACCAGCAGGTGTGTAGTTTGTCCCTGAACTAGCAGGTGTGTAGTTTGTCTCTGAACCAGCAGGTGTGTAGCTTGTCCCTGAACCAGCAGGTGTGTAGTTTGTCTCTGAACCAGCAGGTGTATAGTTTGTCTCTGAACCAGCAGATGTGTAGTTTGTTCCTGAACCAGCAGGTGTGTAGTTTGTCTCTGAACCAGCAGGTGTGTAGTTTGTCTCTGAACCAGCAGGTGTGTAGTTTGTCTCTGAACCAGCAGGTGTGTAGTTTGTTCCTGAACCAGCAGGTGTGTAGTTTGTCTCTGAACCAGCAGGTGTGTAGTTTGTTCCTGAACCAGCAGGTGTGTAGTTTGTCTCTGAACCAGCAGGTGTGTAGTTTGTCTCTGAACAAGCAGGTGTGAAGTTTGTCTCTGAACCAGCAGGTGTGTAGTTTGTTACTGAACCAGCAGATGTGTAGTTTGTCTCTGAACCAGCAGGTGTGTAGTTTGTTACTGAACCAGCAGGTGTGTAGTTTGTCTCTGAACCAGCAGGTGTGTAGTTTGTCTCTGAACCAGCAGGTGTGTAGTTTGTCTGAACCAGCTGGTGTGTAGTTTGTCTCTGAACCAGCAGGTGTGCAGGTTGTACCTGAACCAGCAGGTGTGCAGGTTGTACCTGAACCAGCAGGTGTGTCGTCACGGGTCAAGTCTGTCCCCACAACACCTGTCTCCTCTCCCTCTTCTTTTAAGGTGTTATGCAAACTTCAGTTTCTTAAAAGAAAATTCTTACAGGATTGTGCAGAATTTGAAATAGAATGTTAATGAGAAAAAGAAAATTGAGAAATATTGAAAATTCGATTTTTTCTGACTTGTCTTTAATTTTACGAGTTTAGTGAGCTCTTAGAAACCATAATTTTGCCCGTCTATCTTCAACAGCCGGTCATACACTCCGGTACAGTATATTTTACTTCCATGGTTTTCTCTTATAGCTTGAGAACGACTCATCCAATCGGCTTCAACTTTTCCAGGCAAAGACTCGGGAAAACCTCTTTGGATTCTCAATAGACTTTGACCATAGGTGTGCCATAGATGTGCCATAGATGTGCCATAGATGTGCCATAGATGTGCCATAGATGTGCCATAGATGTGCCATAGATGTGCCATAGATGGGAGAAAGCTGTGGTTGCCAGCACAGTGTACAGCAAAGTTGTAAATTTTTTATTTTTAAAATGTGGCATTATTTTCCATGATATGAATTCTGTATATTGTTTGTGAGTGTACCGGACAACACTTAAAGAACAAAAGGGCACAATAACGTGACTGGAATACACAAGTAACCGGCACATACTAACTGGACCATTTATAAGGATACTATAGTGTGCTTTTGTAAATGGTCTAAGTCGGGCCGAAACGTCGAGGTAAGTTTCTCTCTGCTCTGTGCGGGTTAATTGTGTGGACAATAGGTGCGTCTTACGCAGAAAATGATGTATTGTGGGTTTAAGCTGTGATTGTAGAAAATTGTCAATTTATTAACAGTTAATGAAGTTAGAAATTTGGGTTGTATGTTGTGATGTGCCAGAGTATCGGTATCGGCGGGTATCGGCCATTTTTACGGTATCGGTTAAATGACGACCCATACAAGCTCATACATACCCTTTAAAATATTAATAGTACATATGAGGTTAAAAATAACAACACTAAAACTCTACCTCAAAATTATGAGAGCTACTCACACACACACACACTCACACACACACACACACACACACACACACACACACACACACACACACACACACACACACACACACACACACACACACACACACACACACACACACATAAACACACACACACACACACACACACACACACACACACACACACACACACACACACACACACACACACACATACACACACACCAACACACACCAACACACACACACCAACACACACACGCCAACACACACACACCAACACACACACGCAGACACACACACGCAGACACAAACACACACACAGACACACATACCACTCTCACTATACACACACACACAGATACACGTACAACAGGCCTAGTGTCAAATCGACATGTGCCTAGGACAAAATGGTAACTAACTAACACACACACACACACACACACATACACACACACACACACAATCACACACACGTGGACGTGGTGCTGGAAAACCTCATGCACCAACATGTTAAGAACACTACCAGAGTGAGAGGGGAGGATGAACCAGCAACATTGGACCTTGTGTTCACCCTGGGCAGCTCAGACATTGAGTACATCAAGTATGAGAGTCCTCTAGGAGCTAGCGACCACGTTGTTCTGTACTTTGAATACATAGTAGAGCTGCAAGTGGAGAGAATAACAGGAGTTGAATGGGAAATGCCTGACTATAAAAGAGGGGACTACATAGGGTTGAAAAACTTCCTGCGCGACGTCCACTGGGACAGAGAACTGGCAGGAAAGCCAGTAAACGAAATGATGGAATATGTAACAACAAAATGCAAGGAGGCAGTTGAAAGATTTATTCCCAAGGGCAACAGAAACAACGGGAAGACCAGAACGAGCCCCTGGTTTACCCGACGGTGTAAGGAGGCAAAAACAAAGTGCAATAGAGAATGGAAAAAGTACAGAACGCAGAGAACACACGAAAATAGGGAGATCAGTCGCAGAGCCAGGAACGAGTACACACAGGTAAGGAGGGAGGCCCAGCGACAGTATGAAAATGACATAGCATCGATAATCAAGACTGACCCGAAACTGTTGTATAGCCACATCAGGAGGAAGACAACAAAGACCAGGTGATCAGATTAAGGACACAAGGTGGAGAACTCACAAGAAATGATCAGGAGGTATGTGAGGAGGTAAACAGGAGATTTAAGGAAGTTTTTACAGTAGAGACAGGAAGGGCTCTGGGAAGACAGCACAGAAGGGAACATCAAGAGGAAATATACCAACAAGTGTTGGATGACATACGAACAACCGAGGAGAAGGTGAAGAAGCTCCTTGATACCTCAAAGGCGATGGGACCGGACATCTCCCCATGGGTCCTTAGAGAAGGAGCAGAGATGCTGTGCGTGCCTCTAACCACAATCTTCAACACATCCCTTGAAACTGGGCAACTACCTGAGAAATGGAAGACAGCAAATGTAGTCCCCATATTTAAGAAAGGAAACAGAAACAAGGCGCTAAACTACAGACCTGTGTCTCTGACATGTATTGTGTGCAAAGTCATGGAGAAGATTATCAGGAGGAGAGTGGTCGAACACCTGGAAAGGAACAAGATTATAAATGAAAACCAGCATGCGTTCATGGAAGGCAAATCTTGTATCACAAACCTCCTGGAGTTTTATGACAAGGCAACAGAAGTAAGACACGAGAGAGAGGGGTGGGTAGATTGCGTTTTCCTAGACTGCAGGAAGGCCTTTGACACAGTTCCCCACAAGAGATTAGTGCAGAAGCTGGAGGATCAGGCGCATGTAACAGGGAGGGCACTGCAATGGATCAGGGAATACCTGACAGGGAGGCAGCAACGAGTCATGGTACGTGAAGTTATCAGAGTGGGCGCCTGTGACGAGCGGGGTCCCACAGGGTTCAGTTCTAGGACCAGTGCTATTTTTGATATATGCGAACGACATGATGGAAGGAATAGACTCTGAAGTGTCCCTATTCGCAGATGATGTGAAGTTGATGAGAAGAATTAAATCGGATGAGGATGAGGCAGGACTGCAAAGAGACCTGGACAGGCTGGACATGTGGTCCAGTAACTGGCTTCTCGAATTCAATCCAGCCAAATGCAAAGCCATGAAGATTGGGGAGGGGCAAAGAAGACCGCAGACAGAGTATAGGCTAGGTGGACAAAGACTACAGACCTCACTCAGGAAGAAAGACCTCGGGGTGACCATAACACCGAGCACGTCACCGGAGGCACACATCAACCAAATAACTGCTGCAGCATACGGGCGCCTGGCAAACCTGAGAATAGCGTTCTGATACCTTAATAAGGAATCGTTCAAGACACTGTACACTGTGTATGTTAGGCCCATACTGGAGTATGCAACACCAGTCTGGAACCCACACCTGGTCAAGCACGTCAAGAAGTTAGAGAAAGTACAAAGGTTTGCAACAAGGCTAGTCCCAGAGCTCAGGGGAATGTCGTACAAGGAAAGGCTGAGGGAAATCGGACTGACGACACTGGAAGACAGAAGGGTCAGGGGAGACATGATAACGACATACATAATACTGCGGGGAATAGACAAGGTGGACAGAGATAGGATGTTCCAGAGAGGGGACACAGAAACAAGGGGTCACAACTGGAAGCTGAACACTCAGACGAGTCACAGGGACGTTAGGAAGTATTTCTTCAGTCATAGAGTCGTCAGGAAGTGGAATAGCCTAGCAAGTGAAGTAGTGGAGGCAGGAACCATACATAGTTTTAAGAAGAGGTATGATAAAACTCAGGAAGCAGAGTGAGAGAGGACCTAGTAGCGATCAGTGAAGAGGCGGGGCCAGGAGCTGAGTCTCGACCCTTGCAACCACAATTAGGTAAGTACAATTAGGTGAGTACAAACACACACACACACACACACACACACACACACACACACACACACACACACACACACACACACACACACACACACACACACACACACACACACACACACACACACACACACACATACACACACATACACACACACACACACACACACACACATACACACACACACACACACACACACACACACACACACACACACACACACACACACACACACATACACACACACACACTCAGCGACAATATGAAAATGACATAGCATCGAAAGTCAAGACTGACCCGAAGCTGTTGTACAGCCACATCAGGAGGAAAACAACAGTCAAGGACCAGGTAATCAGACTGAGGAAGGGTGTTGGGGAATTCACAAGAAACGACCGAGAGGTATGTGAGGAGCTCAATACGAGATTTAAAGAAGTATTTACAGTGGAAACCAGTAGGACTCTCCAGGAAATCAGAACAGGGGGGTACACCAGCAAGTGCTGGATGAGGTACATATAACCAAGGAGGAAGTGAAGAAGCTGCTATGCGAACTTGACACCTCAAAGGCGATGGGACCAAACAACATCTCTCCGTGGGTCCTTAAAGAGGGAGCAGAGATATTGTGTGTACCGTTAACAAAGATCTTCAACACATCATTTGAAACTGGGCAACTCCCCGAGGAATGGAAGAAGGCAAATGTAGTCCCAATTTTTAAAAAGGGAGACAGACATGAGTCACTAAACTACAGACCTGTATCACTAACGTGTATAGTATGCAAGGTCATGGAGAAGATCATCAGAAGGAGAGTGGTGGAGCACCTGGATAGAAACAAGTGTATAATTGACAACCAGCACGATTTCAGGGAAGGAAAATCCTGTGTCACAAACCTACTAGAGTTTTATGACAAGGTGACAGAAGTAAGACAAGAGAGAGAGGGGTGGATCGACTGCATTTTTTTGAACTGCAAAAGCTAGAGGATCAGGCACACATAACAGGAAAAGCACTGCAATGGATCAGAGAATACCTCACAGGAAGGCAAGAACGAGTCATGGTACGTGACGAGGTGTCAGAGTGGGCGCTTGTGACAAGCGGGGTTCCACAGGGGTCAGTCTTAGGACCTGTGCTGTTCTTGGTATATGTGAACGACATAATGGAAGGGATAGACTCAGAAGTGTCCTTGTTTGCAGATAATGTGAAGTTAATGAGAAGAATCAAATCGGATGAGGATCAGGCAGGACTACAAAGAGACCTGGACAGGCTACAAGCCTGGTCCAGCAACTGGCTCCTTGAGTTTAACCCTGCCAAATGCAAAGTCATGAAGATTGGGGAAGGGCAAAGAAGACCGCAGTCACAATATAGTTTAGATGGCCAAAGACTGCAAACCTCACTCAAGGAAAAAGATCTGGGGGTGAGTCTAACATCGAGCATATCTCCTGAGGCGCACATCAATCAGATAACTGCTGCAGCATACGGACGCCTGGCAAACCTATGGATAGCGTTCCGATACCTCAGTAAGGATTCGTTTAAGACTCTGTATACCATTTACGTCAGGCCCATACTGGAGTATGCAGCACCAGTTTGGAATCCACACCTGGTCAAGCACGTCAAGAAATTAGAGAAAGTGCAAAGGTTTGCAACAAGGCTAGTCCCAGAGCTACGGGGATTGTCCTACGAAGAAAGGTTGAGGGAAATCGTCCTGACGACACTGGAGGACAGGAGGGTCAGGGGAGACATGATAACGACATATAAAATACTGCGCTGAATAGACAAGGTGGACAAAGACGGGATGTTCCAGAGAGGGGACACAGACACAAGAGGTCACAATTGGAAGTTGAAGACTCAAATGAATCATAGAGTCGTCAGGAAGTGGAATAGCCTAGCAAGTGAAGTAGTGGAGGCAGGAACCATACATAGTTTTAAGAAGAGGTATGACAAAGCTCAGGAAGCAATGAGGAAGAGGACCTAGTAGCGATCAGTGAAGAGGCGGGGCCAGGAGCTGAGTCTCGACACCTGCACCCACAATTAGGTGAGTACACACACACACACACACACACACACACACACACACACACACACACACACACACACACACACACACACACACACACACACTATACACACACAAACTCACACAACAGGCCTAGTGTCTAATCGACATGTGCCTAGGACAAAATGGTAACTAACACACGCTGTACAACGTGTATGTCAGGCCTGTAATGGAGTACGCGGCACCAGTTTGGAACCCACACCTAGCCAAGCACGTAAAGAAACTAGAGAAACTGCAAAGGTTTGCAACAAGACTAGTCCCAGAGCTAAGAGGTATGTCCTACGAGGAGAGGTTAAGGGAAATCAACCTTACGACACTGGAGGACAGGAGAGATAGAGGGGGATATGATAACGACATACAAAATAGTGAGAGGAATTAACAAGGTGGACAGAGACAGGATGTTCCAGAGACTGGACACAGCAACAAGGGGACACAGTTGGAAGCTGAAGACACAGATGAATCACAGGGATGTTAGGAAGTATTTCTTCAGCCACAGAGTAGTCAGTAAGTGGAATAATCTGGGAAGTGATATAGTGGAGTCAGGATCCATACACAGCTTTAAGAAGAGGTATGATAAAGCTCATGGAGCAGGAAGAGTGACCTAGTAGCGACCAGTGAAGAGGCTGGGCCAGGAGCTGTGATTCGACCCCCTACAACCACAACTAGGTGAGTACACACAGGTGTGTACCAGTAACTAACACAAGAGGCCGAGTAATGAGTAAATAACATTATTATCTCGTGAGAAATTACGTTATTTAATATATAATGATGGTGTGTCATTTAACAGTCATCATGCAATTAACATTCACTTCTATATTCAACATTCTTATTATAATTTAAAAATAAATAAAATAAAAATATAGGAAAAGTATCGGCGAAAATTTAAATATCGTCCCGTCGTTATCTGAGAGTGATACCTGGGGAATGCTTCTGCTGGTCGACTTCAAACTTTTAATGGCGGCATTTCTCAAGGTAAGGTTTACATTAGCTTTAATTTGCTAACTTTTTATTAAAAAATTATCTGGCATTTAATAACTAGAGAATGCCTATCCTGGTCGGCTTCAAACCTTAAATACTGGCGTATCTTACTTCAAGAAATGTCTGCACTCGGGCTACGTGGACAACAATCACACCGACAATTTCGCAAAAAAATACAATACTAGTTTTTACGTGATATCTAGAGAATATTTCTTCAGATTTACTTTAAATGTTCAACTTGATACAACTTTACTGAGTCGGAGCTTTGATGTGAGTGACTGTGTACACGACTGTTTCTTTTTTTTTTATTGGAGAAAATGTCATATTACTTTCCATATAATAACTAGTGAATGACTCTACTGACTGGATTCCAAATTTCAAAGTATTCTGTACTTCTTTTTTTTTTTTTGCATGCGTTGTAGTATAATGGGATGAGGTTGTGGGACGCGGGATATCTTACTGGGATATGTTCACATGATATTCTCTGAGTCAACCAAGGGTTAAAATAAGTTTTCACTCCCTCTCTCTCTCTCTCTCTCTCTCTCTCTCTCTCTCTCTCTCTCTCTCTCTCTCTCTCTCTCTCTCTCTCTCTCTCTCTCTCTCTCTCTCTCTCTCTCTTCCTCTCTCTTTCGCTCTCAGATTTTTATTCGTGCTCTGAATTTCTTTTATGTGAGATGTGGAGTGAATGTTTAACGGGAGCATGGCAGCCCATGCGTGAGGAATGGGAGCACCCATGTTGTCTTCCCTTCTCCTGTGTGTTCGTCATTCCATTCTCTGTCTCCCTCTCTAATTAATTCTCTCTCTCTCTCTCTCTCTCTCTCTCTCTCTCTCTCTCTCTCTCTCTCTCTCTCTCTCTCTCTTTCTCTCACACATCACAGTTTATTTACTATCGGTTATCCATATCAAGTTCTCTGGATAAACTATATGACCACCGGTGTGGCCACTCCCACCGGTGTGGCCACGCCCACCGGTGTGGCCACCCTCACCGGTGTGGCCACGCCCACCGGTGTGGCCACACCCATCGGTGTGCTCACGCCCACCGGTGAGCCCACGCCCACCGGTGTGCCCACGCCCACCGGTGTGACCATGCCCACCGGTGTCACCACGCCCACCGGTGTGGCCACGCAAACCGGTGCGACCACGCCTACATGTGAGACGACGCCCATCTCTGTTGGTACGCCCACTACTGCAGCCACGCCCGACTTTGTGGGCAAAACTTACCTACCCTAAACCCATACTTGGTTTTCTGTAAAAAAAAAAGTCCCGCCTCTCAAGATGTTCGTGTGTGTGTGTGTGTGTGTGTTTGTATGTGTGTGTGTGTGTGTGTGTGTGTATGTGTGTGTGTGTGTGTGTGTGTACTCACCTATTTGTACTCACCTATTTGTGGTTGCAGGGGTCGAGTCCTAGCTCCTGGCCCCGCCTCTTCATCGGTTACTGCTAGGCCCTCTCTCTCCCCGCTCCATGAGCTTTATCAAACCTAGTCTTAAAACTGTGTATGGTTCCTCCCTCCATTACGTCATTTTCTAGGCTATTCCACTGCCTTACAACTCTATGACTGAAGAAATACTTCCTACTATCTCTCTGACTCATTTGTGTCTTCAACTTCCAATTGTGGCCTCTTGTTTCTGTGTCCCCTCCCTGGAACATCCTGTCTTTGTCCACCTTGTCTATTCCACGCAGTATTTTATATGTCGTTATCATGTCTCCCCTGACCCTCCTGTCCTCCAGTGTCGTCAGGCCGATTTCCCTTAATCTTTCTTCATAGGACATTCCCCTTAGCTCTGGACTAACCTTGTTGCAAACCTTTGTACTTTCTCTAGTTTCTTGACGTGCTTTATCAAGTGCGGGTTCCAAACAGGTGCTGCATACTCCAGTATGGGCCTGACATACACGGTGTACAGTGTCTTGAATGATTCCTTACTAAGGTGTCGGAATGCTGTTCTCAGGTTTGCCAGGCGCCCATATGCTGCAGCAGTTATCTGATTGATGTGTGCTTCCGGAGACATGCTCGGTGTTATACTCACCCCAAGATCTTTCTCCTTGAGTGAGGTTTGCAGTCTTTGGCCACCTAGCCTATACTCTGTCTGTGGTCTTCTGTGCCCTTCCCCTATCTTCATGACTTTGCATTTGGCAGGATTAAATTCGAGAAGCCATTTGCTGGACCAGGTGTCCAGTCTGTCCAGGTCTCTTTGAAGTCCTGCCTGGTCCTCATCAGATTTAATTCTCCTCATTAACTTCACATCATCTGCAAACAGGGACACTTCTGAGTCTAACCCTTCCGTCATGTCGTTCACATATACCAAAAATAGCACTGGTCCTAGGACCGACCCCTGTGGGACCCCGCTCGTCACAGGTGCCCACTGTGATACATCATTACGTACCATGACTCGTTGTTGCCTCCCTGTCAGGTATTCTCTGATCCATTGCAGTGCCCTTCCTGTTATATGCGCCTGATGCTCTAGCTTCTGCACTAATCTCTTGTGAGGAACTGTGTCAAAGGCCTTCTTGCAGTCCAAGAAGATGCAATCAACCCACCCCTCTCTCTCTTGTCTTACTTCTGTTATTTTATCATAAAACTCCAGAAGGTTTGTGACACAGGATTTGCCTTCCGTGAATCCGTGCTGGTTGGCATTTATACTCCTGTTCCGTTCCAGGTGCTCCACCACTCTCCTCCTGATAATCTTCTCCATAATTTTGCATACTATACACGTCAATGACACAGGTCTATAGTTTAGTGCCTCTTTTCTGTCTCCTTTTTTGAAAATGGGAACTACATTTGCCGTCTTCCATACCTCAGGTAGTTGCCCAGTTTCCAGGGATGTGTTGAAGATTGTGGTAAGTGGCACGCACAACATATCTGCTCCCTCTCTAAGGACCCATGGAGAGATGTTGTCCGGTCCCATTGCCTTTGAGGTATCGATGTCCCTTAGCAGTTTCTTCACCTCCTCCTCATCTGTATGTATGTCGTCCAACACTTGTTGGTGTATTCCTTGCTGGTGTCCCCATCTGGTCTGTCCCCCCAGAGTCCTTCCTGTCTCTACTGTAAATACTTCCTTAAATCTCGTGTTGAGCTCCTCACATACCTCTTGATCGTTTCTTGTGAGTTCTCCACCTTCTTTCCTCAGCCTTATCACCTGGTCCTTGACTGTTGTCTTCCTCCTAATGTGGCTATACAGCAGTTTCGGGTCAGATTTGACTTTCGATGCTATGTCGTTTTCATACTGTCGCTGGGCCTCCCTCCTTATCTGCGCATACTCGTTTCTGGCTCTTCTACTAATCTCCTTGTTTTCCTGGGTCCTATGCCTCCTGTACCTTTTCCATTCTCTGTTGCACTTAGTTTTTGCCTCCCTACACCTTCGGGTAAACCAAGGACTCGTTTTGGTCTTCCTATTATTTCTGTTTCCCTTGGGAACAAAACTTTCCTCTGCCTCCTTGCACTTTGTTGCCACATATTCCATCATCTCGTTTACTGATTTTCCTACCATTTCTCTGTCCCACTGAACCTCCTGCAGGAAGTTTCTCATACCTGTGTAGTCCCCCCTTTTATAGTTTGGCCTGTCCCCTTCAGTTCCTGTTACCTTCTCCACTTGTAACTCTACTATATAGTCAAAACTCAGAACCACATGATCGCTAGCTCCAAGGGGCCTCTCGTAAGTGATGTCCTCAATGTCTGAACTGCTCAGGGTGAACACAAGATCCAGTCTTGCTGGCTCATCCTCCCCTCTCTCTCTGGTTGTGTCCCTGACATGTTGATGCATGAGGTTTTCAAGTACCACATCCATCATCTTGGCTCTCCATGTTTCGGGACCCCCATGTGGCTCCAGGTTTTCCCAGTCGATCTCCCTGTGGTTGAAATCGCCCATTACCAGTAACTTTGCTCTGCTCGAGTAAGCTCTTCTTGCCACCTCAGCCAGTGTGTCCACCATCACCCTGTTGTTTTCTTCGTACTCCTCTCTTGGCCTCCTGCAGTTCTGTGGAGGGTTATACATCACTCCAATGACTACTTTATGTTCTCCGGACTGAATTGTACCTACAATGTAGTCTCTTTCTCCAATCATGTCCATACCTTCCATTTCCTCAAATCCCCATTGGTGTTTTATGAGCAGTGCAACCCCTCCTCCCCCTCTACTCCTTCTATCTTTCCTCAGGATCTGATATCCTGTTGGGAAGATTGTGTCTGTTATTGTCTCAGCGAGTTTTGTTTCTGTGACTGCTATGATGTCTGGGGATTTTTCACTGATTCTTTCATTCCACTCCTCATGTTTATTCGTTATTCCATCCGCGTTTGTGTACCAAACCTTTAGTTTCTTTTCTATCATTGTGGTCATGCAAGAATATTGGGGTTGGGGGAGCGAGAGCCTTGGTGGGGGCCTATATGGGGCTGTGGTGTAGGTGGGGTTTGTGTTGATGGGGGTGGGGTCAGAATGCCCATAAGGGACAGCTGTTGGGGTGAGGTTTGTGATATGGGGGTTGGTGGCAGAGGGAACAGTGAGTGGGTTGTAGTATAGGTTGCTCAGTTGCGTTGGGAATGTCGCGGGTGGAGTCTTTTGGTGGGAGATTCTGTGGGGTGTGTTTGCCCTTCCTCCTGTGTCTGGGTCCTGCTCATTTTCATTGCTTCTTGTTCCTCCTTGCGTCTCTGTACCCTCTCTTTCAGTGTAGTCCTTTCTTTTTGTGTTCTGTCGCGGTCGAGGTATACTCTCTGGTACCCCTCTTTGTCCCTCAGTCTTGCTTTCTCTTGCAGAATCCTGGTTCGAACTGATTCTTCCTTGAAAGTTACTCTGACAGGCCGTATCCTTCCACTCGCAAACCACCCAATTCTCTGAAAATTTGTCACCTGGGTCATATTGCCCTCCCCTATTGTTTTCATGATGCCTTCAATCATTTTTTTCTCCTCCTGTTTTATTTCTTCAAAGTTGGCCCCCTTGGCTTCTTGGAGCCCGTACACAAAGACTGACCTCGCCCTTTCCTCCTCCCACTGAGTCTCCATCTGCGTCCTCTGAGGCATTTTATTTCCTTCCATTGACATGTTCTTGCCTTCAGTCCCTGTCATATCTGAAACTTCTATTCTCAGTGAACTGTCTTTCCTGACCAGCTGTCCCTTGCTACTGCAGTTGGCTGTTAGAATCTCTGCATATAGCAAACCTTCATTGTCTTCGGACCTGTCGTTTGATCTTAGTGTGCTCATCGTCTTTTCCCTGGCCCCACGTGGGTCTGATAGGGCCTTCGTGTACGGCATGTCTCCGTTGTTGCTGTGTGTGTGTGTGTGTGTGTGTCTGTGTGTGTGTGTGTGTGTGTGTGTGTGTGTGTGTGTGTGTGTGTGTGTGTGTGTGTGTCTGTGTGTGTGTCTGTGTGTGTGTGTGTGTGTGTGTGTGTGTCTGTGTGTGTGTGTGTGTGTGTGTGTGTGTGTGTGTGTGTGTGTGTGTGTGTCTGTGTGTGTGTGTCTGTGTGTGTGTGTGTGTGTGTGTGTGTGTGTGTGTGTGTGTGTGTGTGTGTGTCTGTGTGTGTGTGTGTGTGTGTGTGTGTGTGTGTGTGTGTGTCTGTGTGTCTGTGTTTGTATGTGTGTGTGTGGGTTTGTGTGTGTGTGTGTGTGTGTGTGTGTGTGTGTGTGTGTGTGTGTGTGTGTGTGTGTGTGTTTGTCTGTGTGTGTGTGTGTGTGTGTGTGCGCGCGCGCGTATGTGTGTGTGTGTTAGTTACCATTTTGTCCTAGGCACATGTCGATTAGACACTAGGCCTGTTGTACATGCGTGTGTGTGCATGCGTGCGTACGTGTGTGTGTGTGTGTGTGTCTGTGTGTGTGTTTTAGTTACCATTTTGTCCTAGGCACATGTCGATTAGACACTAGGCCTGTTGCACATGCGCGTGAGTGAGTGTGTGTGTGTACTCACCTAGTTGTACTCACCTAGTTGAGGTTGCGGGGGTTGAGTCCGAGCTCCTGGCCCCGCCTCTTCACTGATCGCTACTAGGTCACTCTCCCTGAGCCGTGAGCTTTATCATACCTCTGCTTAAAGTTATGTATGGATCCTGCCTCCACTACATTGCTTCCCAAACTATTCCACTTACTGACTACTCTGTGGCTGAAGAAATACTTCCTAACATCCCTGTGATTCATCTGTGTCTTCAGCTTCCAACTGTGTCCCCTTGTTACTGTGTCCAATCTCTGGAACATCCTGTCTTTGTCCACCTTGTCAATTCCTCTCAGGATTTTGTATGTCGTTATCATGTCCCCTCTATCTCTCCTGTCCTCCAGTGTCGTCAGGTTGATTTCCCTTAACCTCTCCTCGTAGGACATACCTCTTAGCTCTGGGACTAGTCTTGTTGCAAACCTTTGCACTTTCTCTAGTTTCTTCACGTGCTTGGCTAGGTGTGGGTTCCAAACTGGTGCCGCATACTCCAATATGGGCCTAACGTACACGGTGTACAGGGTCCTGAATGATTCCTTATTAAGATGTCGGAATGCTGTTCTGAGGTTTGCTAGGCGCCCATATGCTGCAGCAGTTATTTGGTTGATGTGCGCTTCAGGAGATGTGCCTGGTGTTATACTCACCCCAAGATCTTTTTCCTTGAGTGAGGTTTGTAGTCTCTGACCCCCTAGACTGTACTCCGTCTGCGGCCTTCTTTGCCCTTCCCCAATCTTCATGACTTTGCACTTGGTGGGATTGAACTCCAGGAGCCAATTGCTGGACCAGGTCTGCAGCCTGTCCAGATCCCTTTGTAGTTCTGCCTGGTCTTCCATCGAGTGAATTCTTCTCATCAACTTCACGTCATCTGCAAACAGGGACACCTCAGAGTCTATTCCTTCCGTCATGTCGTTCACAAATACCAGAAACAGCACTGGTCCTAGAACTGACCCCTGCGGGACCCCGCTGGTCACAGGTGCCCACTCTGACACCTCGCCACGTACCATGACTCGCCGCTGTCTTCCTGACAAGTATTCCCTGATCCATTGTAGTGCCTTCCCTGTTATCCCTGCTTGATCCTCCAGTTTTTGCACCAATCTCTTGTGTGGAACTGTGTCAAACGCCTTCTTGCAGTCCAAGAAAATGCAATCCACCCACCCCTCTCTCTATTGTCTTACTGCTGTCACCATGTCATAGAACTCCAGTAGGTGTGTGACACAGGATTTCCCGTCCCTGAAACCATGTTGGCTGCTGTTGATGAGATCGTTCCTTTCTAGGTGTTCCACCACTCTTCTCCTGATAATCTTCTCCATGATTTTGCATACTATACATGTCAGCGACACTGGTCTGTAGTTTAATGCTTCATGTCTGTCTCCTTTTTTAAAGATTGGGACTACATTTGCTGTCTTCCATGCCTCAGGTAATCTCCCTGTTTCGATAGATGTATTGAATATTGTTGTTAGGGGTACACATAGCGCCTCTGCTCCCTCTCTCAATACCCATGGGGAGATGTTATCTGGCCCCATTGCCTTTGAGGTATCTAGCTCACTCAGAAGCCTCTTCACTTCTTCCTCGGTTGTGTGCACTGTGTCCAGCACTTGGTGGTGTGCCCCACCTCTCCGTCTTTCTGGAGTCCCTTCTGTCTCCTCTGTGAACACTTCTTTGAATCTCTTGTTGAGTTCTTCACATACTTCACGGTCATTTCTTGTTGTCTCTCCTCCTTCCTTCCTTAGCCTGATTACCTGGTCCTTGACTGTTATTTTCCTCCTGATGTGGCTGTACAACAGTTTCGGGTCAGATTTGGCTATCGCTGCTATGTCATTTTCATATTGTCTTTGGGCCTCCCTTCTTATCTGTGCATATTCGTTTCTGGCTCTACGACTGTTCTCCTTATTCTCCTGGGTCCTTTGCCTTCTATATTTCTTCCATTCCCTAGCACACTTGGTTTTTGCCTCCCTGCACCTTTGGGTAAACCATGGGCTCATCCTGGCTTTTTCATTATTCCTGTTACCCTTGGGTACAAACCTCTCTTCAGCCTCCTTGCATTTTGTTGCTACATATTCCATCATCTCATTAACTGGCTTCCCTGCCAGTTCTCTGTCCCACTGAACCCCGTTCGGGTAGTTCCTCATTCCTGTGTAGTCCCCTTTCTTGTAGTTTGGCTTCATTCGTCTTGGCCTTCCTGCTTCTCCCTCCACTTGTAGCTCTACTGTGTATTCGAAGCTTAAAACCACATGGTCACTGGCCCCAAGGGGTCTTTCATATGTGATGTCCTCGATATCTGCACTACTCAAGGTGAATACTAAGTCCAGCCTTGCTGGTTCATCCTCTCCTCTCTCTCTTGTAGTGTCCCTTACGTGTTGGCACATGAAGTTTTCCAGTACCACCTCCATCATCTTAGCCCTCCATGTATCTTGGCCCCATGTGGGTCCAAGTTCTCCCAATCGATATCCTTGTGGTTAAAGTCACCCATGATCAGGAGCTTTGCCCTGCATGCATGAGCTCTTCTGGCCACTGCAGTCCGTGTGTCAACCATTGCTCTATTGCTCTCGTCATACTCTTGCCTTGGCCTCCTGCAATTACCACCTTGGGACCTCCAGAGTGAAGCGTTCCCACTATGTAATCACTTCTCCGCTGTCTCCTCTCTTCTGCTCATCAAAATTCCATCGGTTTTTGATCAGCAGTGCCACTCCTCCACCCCCCTGTTCCCTCTGTCTTTCCTCAGGATCTGTTATCATACCTGTAAGCTTGTATTCTGTGAGAGCTATGATGTCCGGTGATGCCTCTTTGACTCTTCCGTGCCACTCCTCCCACTTATTTGTTATTCCATCAGTGTTTGTGTACCATTCCTTCAGTTTCCTTTCCAACACTGTGGTTTGGGGGGGCCTGTGAGGGTGGGAGACCTGGTAGCATACTGTGGGATTCTATAGCTCGGTGTTGGGTGGAAGCTGTGGGTATGGATTGTAGTGTGTGGATGGTGTGGTAGGTTGTGGGGTTCTGAGAATAGTTGTGCGTGTGCTTGCCCTTGCTGCTCTGTTCTGCTCTGACCGACCTCTGCTGGTTCCATCCTTGTCTCCTTTCCTAGCTCCTTTCGCTTTTTTGTCCTCTCCCTCAGCTGCTGTCGTTCTGTTTGTGTTCTGTCTCTGTCTAGGAACACCCTCTTGTACTCTTTCGAGTATTTCAACCGTGGTTTCTCTTGGAGGATCCTGTTCTGCACTGTTTCCATCCTGAGAATCAGCTTGATTGGTCGGTTTCTCCCCTTCAAGTACCCCCCTATTCTCTGAAAATTTTCAATCTCGTCCATCTCTTCTTCAGCTATTTCCGTGATGATTTTCTCAATCTCCTTTCTTTCTTCCTGCCATCTTTCAGTGTGTGTCCTTTCCTCTCTCTCCTGAAGCCTATGGATAAACACTGATTTTGCCCTTTCCTCCTTAAATTGCCTCACCCTCTATGACTCTGGATCCTGCCTGCATGTGGTCATTTTCTCCCTTGATTTTTCCAGTGGCTGTTGATAGCATTGTTGTGCCTCAGCATTCGACCTATCACCCTCTCCATCTGCACCCAGCTGTTCTTCCCTTTCACTCCTTGGCCCTTCTTGGCAGGCTGATATGACCTTAGCATAATTCATATCTCCTTCCTGTTCGACCTCTCAGCTTCATATGCTGTGTCTTCTCTGGTCACTGCCCCTGTAACTCGCTTCAGCCTGTTTATCTCAACTTCTAGGACCCTTATCCTGGCTACTGCAGTTTCGACTTGTGCCTCCCAATTCTTTGTCTCCTTCTTCAACCTCTTTTCTAATTTCACAGAGAGCTCTTTCTCCATTTTTTCAGAAAGCTCTCCTAATTTTCTCTCCCACTCTTGTTCCATCCTTTTCCACTGCTCCTCCATCTACTCCTCCCTACCAGAACCATTCACATCTGATCCCTGGTTCCTGCGAGTCCCCACCATTTTTTTTTTTTTTTGAGAGAGAGAGAAGGGAAAGGTAGGAGAGAGAGAGGAGGAGATGAGAAGGGAAAGGGGGAGAGAGAGAGTGAGAGAGAGAGGGGGAAAGAGAGAGAAGGGAAGGGTAGGAGAGGGGGAGAGTGAGAAGGGAAAATGGGGAGGAGACAGAGAGAGAGAGAGAGAGAGAGAGAGAGAGAGAGAGAGAGAGAGAGAGAAGGGAAGGTAGAAGGAGAGAGAGAGAGGGGGAGAGTGAGAAGGAAAAAGGGGAAGAGAGAGTGAGAGAGAGAGGGGGAGAGAGAGAGAAGGGAAGGGTAGGAGAGGGGGAGAGTGAGAAGAGAAAATAGGGAAGAGAGAGAGAGAGAGAGAGAGAGAGAGAGAGAGAGGGAGAGAGAGAGAGAGAGAGAGAGAGAGAGAGAGAGAGAGAGAGAGAGAGAGAGAGAGAGAGAAAAGTTAAAGGTAGAAGGAGAGAGGGGGAGAGCGAGAAGGGAAAAGGGGGAAGAGAGAGAGCAAGAGAGAGAGATAGAGAGAGAGAGGGAAGGCAAAGAGAGGGAGAGAGAGGGGGGGGAGAGAGAGAGGGGGGAGAAAGAGGGGGAGAGAGGGGTAGAAGGATAAAGAGGGGGGAGATGGAAGAGAGAGAGGGGAGAGAGAGAGGAGGAGGGGAGAGAGATGGGGGAGATGGAAGAGAGAGAGGGGAGAGAGAGGGGAGGAGGGGAGAGAGATGGGGGAGATGGAAGAGAGAGAGGGGAGGAGGGGAGAGAGATGGGAAAAGGGAGAGGGGAGAGATAAAGAAAGGGGAGAGATGTTAGAGGGGGAGAGATAAAGAGAGGGGAGAGATGTTAGAGGGGGAGAGATGTTAGAGGGGGGTGCTAGAGGGAAGAGATGTTAGAGGGGAGAGATGGGAGAGGGGAGAGGTGGGAGAGGGGAGAGAGAGAGAGATAGGTAGTGATAGGTAAAGAGAGAGAGAGAGATAGGTAGAGAGAGAGAGATAGGTAAAGAGTGAGATAAGTAGAGAGAGATAGGTAGAGAGGGAGACAGGTAGTGAGAGAGAGAGAAGGAGTGAGGTTTAGATGGTCAGTTCACAGGAAGGTGTGAAATCCTATGTGTGTGTGTGTGTGTGTGTGTGTGTGTGTGTGTGTGTGTGTAAACTGTTTTTACAAGTGTTTGTTCCTGTGTGTATGTGTGAGTGTGTGCCCCCACTTCTAAGTATTCATACTGCTAATAAATACTGGTAAATACCAGTGATTCTAAAGCTTACCAATACTTCTAACATTTATCGATTCTACTTATAAAATACAGAAAGTAGCTAGGTTGTAAAATTTAGCTTGTCTCAGCTTAAGTGTCTGACGTTATCCCTCACTACCGCTTTACTCCTTGCACTCTCGTCTATGTTATTTCTACTCTAATTCTGTAATAGCTTGCAGGAGTGAGTGACCAGTATCTAACAGTGATGCAAGACCAGAACTCAGAACCCTGCAACATACAACCTCAACAGGTGAGCAATACTTGTGCTGGCAGCGGTGTGATGACAAGTTGCCAGATGCTGATGACGTAGTCGTTGTACATAGGCCTTCTATCACTATTTTGTAACTCCTTCACCCGTGATGTTTATAACCATATATGCTTATGCATCCTGCATTCCTCAAGTGATTTCACTTTTCACTTATGACAGAATACACTTCACATTCGGTGTTACACTTTATATGTATAATGGCATACAACTGTTGTGACGTCACTGCTTCAGCAGACCTACTACTGCCACCTTCCTTTGTTGTATATTTTATTTTTCCTTTCTCCTTTTGCTTATTAACTTTTTCACTCTCACTGTATGGTGCCCTACATTTCACTTGTTAACCAAACGCTGGTAATTCTTGAACACCCACTTCCACACTCACTTTGATCTTTGTATGTTTGAATCTCTGTGGCAATAGTGCCTAGTAGACCCACAACGGTTTGGCACTTTGAAATATTAATGATTTCAGGCTTCCTCTAGACTTTTTTTTAACTAATAATTTTAGTTATCACTCGTAGGATTGTTCACTGACGTTGTCACTACCACTGTTTACTGCTGGCAGTTACTGCACGCCTTAAAAAACACTAAGGTTCTCAGAGCCTTGTGCCCCCACGTCTGCACCCACTGTGTGTGTGTGTGTGTGTGTGTGTGTGTGTGTGTGTGTGTGTGTGTGTGTTTGTGTGTGTGTGTGTGTTTGTGTGTTTGTATGTGTGTGTGTGTGTGTGTTTGTGTGTTTGTATGTGTGCGCGTGCATGTATGTTTGTGTTTGTGTGTGTGTGTGTGTGTGTGTGTGTGTGTGTGTGTGTGTGTGTGTGTGTGTGTGTGTGCGCGCTTGTGTGTGTGTGTGAATGTGTGTGTGTACTCACCTATTTGTACTCACCTATTTGTGGTTGCAGGGGTCGAGTCATAGCTCCTGGCCCCGCCTCTTCACTGATTGCTACTAGGTCCTCTCTCTTTCTGCCCCATGAGCTTTATCATACCTCGCCTTAAAACTATGTATGGTTCCCGCCTCCACTACTTCACTTTCTAGGCCATTCCACGGCCTGACCACTCTATGACTGAAGAAATACTTTCTAACATCCCTTTGATTCATCTGAGTCTTCAACTTCCAATTGTGACCTCTTGTGTCTGTGTCCCATCTCTGGAACATCCCGTCTTTGTCCACCTTGTCTATTCCGCGCAGTATTTTATATGTCGTTATCATGTCTCCCCTGACCCTCCTGTCCTCCAGTATCGTCAGGCCGATTTCTCTCAACCTTTCTTCGTAGGACAATCCCCGTCGTACGAAGAAAGGTGTGTGTGTGTGTGTGTGTGTGTGTGTGTGTGTGTGTGTGTGTGTGTGTGTGTGTGTGTGTGTGTGCGCGCGCTTGTGTGTGTGTGTGTGTGTGTGTGTGTGTGTGTGTGTGTGTGTGTGTGTACTCACCTAGTTGTACTCACCTAGTTGAGGTTGCGGGGGTCGAGTCCGAGCTCCTGGCCCCGCCTCTTCACTGATCGCTACTAGGTCACTCTCCCTGAGCCGTGAGCTTTATCGTACCTCTGCTTAAAGCTATGTATGGATCCTGCCTCCACTACATCGCTTCCCAAACTATTCCACTTACTGACTACTCTGTGGCTGAAGAAATACTTCCTAACATCCCTGTGATTCATCTGTGTCTTTAGCTTCCAACTGTGTCCCCTTGTTACTGTGTCCAATCTCTGGAACATCCTGTTTTTGTCCACCTTGTCAATTCCTCTCAGTATTTTGTATGTCGTTATCATGTCCCCCCTATCTCTCCTGTCCTCCAGTGTCGTCAGGTTGATTTCCCTTAACCTCTCCTCGTAGGACATACCTCTTAGCTCTGGGACTAGTCTTGTTGCAAACCTTTGCACTTTCTCTAGTTTCTTTACGTGCTTGGCTAGGTGTGGGTTCCAAACTGGTGCCGCATACTCCAATATGGGCCTAACGTATACGGTGTACAGGGTCCTGAACGATTCCTTATTAAGATGTCGGAATGCTGTTCTGAGGTTTGCTAGGCGCCCATATGCTGCAGCAGTTATTTGGTTGATGTGCGCTTCAGGAGATGTGCCTGGTGTTATACTCACCCCAAGATCTTTTTCCTTGAGTGAGGTTTGTAGTCTCTGACCCCCTAGACTGTACTCCGTCTGCGGCCTTCTTTGCCCTTCCCCAATCTTCATGACTTTGCACTTGGTGGGATTGAACTCCAGGAGCCAATTGCTGGACCAGTTCTGCAGCCTGTCCAGATCCCTTTGTAGTTCTGCCTGGTCTTCGATCGAGTGTATTCTTCTCATCAACTTCACGTCATCTGCAAACAGGGACACCTCAGAGTCTATTCCTTCCGTCATGTCGTTCACAAATACCAGAAACAGCACTGGTCCTAGGACTGACCCCTGCGGGACCCCGCTGGTCACAGGTGCCCACTCTGACACCTCGCCACGTACCATGACTCGCTGCTGTCTTCCTGACAAGTATTCCCTGATCCATTGTAGTGCCTTCCCTGTTATCCCTGCTTGGTCCTCCAGTTTTTGCACCAATCTCTTGTGTGGAACTGTGTCAAACGCCTTCTTGCAGTCCAAGAAAATGCAATCCACCCACCCCTCTCTCTCTTGTCTTACTGCTGTCACCATGTCATAGAACTCCAGTAGGTTTGTGACACAGGATTTCCCGTCCCTGAAACCATGCTGCTGTGTGTGTGCGTGTGTGTGTGTGTGTGCGTGTGTGTGTGTGTGTGTGCGTCAACACGGTAGTGATTGCAGGCTGTCATGATGCCTATCTCCCCCATCAATCTCCAATACTGGAGACTCTCCCACGCGTCAAACCTGTCAATATTCTCCCCTTGATAATCTATTTTCCAATCTAAAACACCAAACTACATTTACACATACAATTCACATAACAAAATGTATATCACAATTTTCGTTAAAAACAGGAGAAGGAAACGCAGCGCATCTTGCAACAGCCTCCTTAGCGCATCTTGCAACACCCTCCTCAGCGCATCTTGCAACAGCCTCCTCAGCGCATCTTGCAACAGCCTCTTCAGCGCATCTTGCAACAGCCTCCTCAGCGCATCTTGCAACAGCCTCCTCAGCGCATCTTGCAGCAGCCTCTTCAGCGCATCTTGCAACAGCTTCCTCAGCGCATCTTGCAACAGCCTCCTCAGCGCATCTTGCAACAGCTTCCTCAGCGAATCTTGCAACGGCCTCCTCAGCCCATCTTGCAACAGCCTCCTCAGCGCATCTTGCAACAGCCTCCCCAGCCCATCTTGCAACAGCTTCCTCAGCGCATCTTGCAACAGCCTCCTCAGCGCATCTTGCAACAGCCTCTTCAGCGCATCTTGCAACAGCCTCTTCAGCGCATCTTGCAACAGCCTCCTCAGCGCATCTTGCAACAGCCTCTTCAGCGCATCTTGCAACAGCCTCCTCAGCGCATCTTGCAACAGCCTCCTCAGCGCATCTTGCAACAGCCTCTTCAGCGCATCTTGCAACAGCTTCCTCAGCGCATCTTGCAACAGCCTCTTCAGCGCATCTTGCAACAGCCTCCTCAGCGCATCTTGCAACAGCCTCCTCAGCGCATCTTGCAACAGCCTCCCCAGCCCATCTTGCAACAGCTTCCTCAGCGCATCTTGCAACAGCCTCCTCAGCGCATCTTGCAACAGCCTCTTCAGCGCATCTTGCAACAGCCTCCTCAGCGCATCTTGCAACAGCCTCTTCAGCGCATCTTGCAACAGCCTCTTCAGCGCATCTTGCAACAGCCTCCTCAGCGCATCTTGCAACAGCTTCCTCAGCTTTTCACGCGATAAATTCTGCAATGTAAAATCATGTGGTATTTCACCTGTCGCTGTGTAATTGGCAACAGGCGCTTAATGTCATGCTTAAAGCTGTCACTCACGGAGGTCCTACCATGTGATCCTTGAAGCTGTCACTCAAGGAGGTCCTCTCATTCATCCTTAAAACTATGGTGAAGCTCAAAACCCGTAGGTGTTAAACAGCCTCTAGGGAAGTGGAGATATCAGGCTTGATCCAAGAAACGGTATGGAAGCTCGAATTTCTTGCATCAAGAGCCCTTCTCCAGCATTAACCCATGTCTCTCAATGAAAGATTCTCTCGTGATGGAGAGACAGCATCCTCACTCTGGGATGACATAGCATGATGGAGGAACATCATCCGGCACCCTCATTATGATCCAGAATGATAGCGCCAACATCCTTCACTCTAGTATGAAGCGGTACACTAGGGGAACCTCATCCGGCACTGTATAATGACGCTGAGTGCTAGAATGATACACTTTCGGTATAATGTCGGTATAATGCGCACACTATGATAAGCTAGGATGATGGACGTGTATTACCAGCACTCAGTATATGTCTGGGGCCCAAGACTGTTCAACAGCCTCCTACCAAGCATAATTACCAATAGACCCCTGGCTGCCTTTAAGAGGGAGCTGGACAGATACCTACAGTCATTACCCGGTTAGCCGGGCCGTGGTGTGGCCCGGCTTAATCGGTTGATCAGACCCTGATCAAGGCCTGGTCAAGGACTGGGCTGCGAGGGCGCTGGCCCCCCGGAACACCCTCCAGGTAGACTCAGTATAGACAAATAACTAATAGTGTTCCAGGTGTGTCATGCTTGTACCTACGGTTACAATAGTTCCTTATTTAACCTGCTGTCAGTTGTTTATTGTAAATTTCCTTCACGACCGATCTTTATGTATAGTTTTACTGGCTCGTCAGGTCACTCGACCTTGTTTTCGAAAACATTCGACTGGTCTTTAAAAATCCCCTAGGGTTAAATTATAGACTGCAGTACTGAGTACATGCAAATTCAAGGTCAAATAAAGTTTTTTTTTTTTTTTTTTTTTTATATTTTATTTAAAAACAACATACACATGATACAAGCCGACAATTAGCAAATCCAAAACCGTGACAGACAATGTCAGTACACACACAATAAACAAAAAAAAACCATTTTAACATATTGATATAACGAAATTCTACCGTAAGAAACCCAACCCGTTTACGGGGAAAAAAAAAAAAAAAAAAAAAAAAAAAAAAAAAAAAAAAAAAAAAAAAAAAAAAAAAAAAAAAAACATACCGACTACAAAATAGAACGTCGGAGTCATAAAACATGTAGGAATAAGTCCTATATTCATGTATATATGTATATACATACACATGCACATATACACATACATGTATGTGCACATATGTTCTTACAGCACAGACTGGATTATACTAGAACAAACAAACAAACAAACAAAAAAGACTTGTCACTAAAAAAAAAAACTAGACAAACTAAATACATAACATCCAAAACAGAAGTGTCAGACAATGTCAGGTACACACAAAAAACATTGTAACACATTGATATAACAAATTCTACTAAATTAACCCAACCAACCGACTTCCAAACAAACAGTCGGAGTCATTATAAAACATGTAGGAATGAGTCCTACAAACATATATATATATATATATATATATATATATATACATATACATATATATATATATACACATATATACACATACACACATATATATATATATATACATACATATACATACATATATATACATATATATATATATACATATATATACACATACATACACATATACATACACATATATACATATATGTATACATATACGCATGCTTATACACACATACGTGTATGTGCATTTGTTCGTACAGAACAAACTGGATCATACATAGAAATAAAGCACTAAATGACTTTTCACCAAAAAAACTAAAAAAATATTACATCCAATGATAGAACTATACCTAAGACATTGTTCCCACTAACACACCTACACACACACAAAATTAATGTTACCGATTAACACTCAATATATAATATGACCTTCCAGTCAAATGAAGGGTATATATAAACCCCATCAAATACTTTTATATTTTGGTACATAGGTCATTTTGTACCCATTCAATACGATAAAAAAGAGACATATGACAAGGATAAATCTAACATCAGATTCGAATGTATAAAACATATCCTCACAATATACATATAAATATAAACCCCCTATATAAAATGGTTCTTATAACAATAAGAGAAAAAACAGAAAATCACATACTACTTTTGACTCTGTGATTTTACAAAATTCATAAAGGTCAACATACCCCGGAGCCCCCGACGGTCTACATACCCCGGAGCCCCCGACGGTCTACATACCCCGGAGCCCCCGACGGCTCCCTGCAAAAAAAAACTTTACCCACATCTACCACCTTGCAAACCAATCAACCTTCCTCATCAGGCTTCCAATCACTCCAAGAGGACACACCACTGAAGAGACCAACCCCTTGCCTCTCACCCCGTCACCAAACGGAGTAGACGTTCAACAGTAAACTCACGATATTCCTCTGGAAAACTAATTACCCACCTTCCCCCATATAATTGTTTGTTCCTACATGCTGTCATATAAAAACACGCCGCCAACGCTTTTATCCTAATGTTTCCCTCCACCTCCCTCATCCCCCAAGAAACATGCAAGTAATCAACTATTACGTATCTGATAGCCCTCCCCACCTCTTTGGGTACCCCTCCCATATCTAACATTAAAGCCCTGAGGGTTGATATCTGTCCCCCCCCCCAATAAAAAGAAAACCCTCTTCAACCACAATCTTACCACCTCCAAAGCAGAACAAAAATATACTACATGAAAAGCCGTTTCAACTTCCCCACAAAAACCGCATGATGCCTCTCTCACAAAACCCATTCGTCTTAGCACCTCTTTCGATGCTAACGTCCCCATAAGAAATCTATAAACTAATTCCCTCGCTCTTGCCGGTATTCTTAATTTACTAAATTCCACCCATATCACTCTCCAATCATATGTGGGATACACTGCCATCCCTTGCATTGATTCCTGACGACGACCCACACCCACTAACCGTTTTACCTTGAGTTTTTTAACATTGCGTACCTTTAACATAAACCGCAACATATCTTCACACTCCACTAAGTCCCTGCCACCCCACCATTTGCGGATATCCCCCATCACCTCCCCCACCCGAAGACCCCTTTCCCCCGCTGCCCGAATATACCTCTGCTTCACATATAGCGCCTTCACCCTAGACCCTAATGCCATCAATCCCAATCCTCCCTGTCTTACCGCAGTCATTACCACATCTTTACCCAACCACGCCCTCCCAAAACCCCACACATACCTTAAGGCTCTTCTTTGTAATTCCATAATATCCTGACTTCTTAAGGGGTAAATTTCCGCCACTCCCCACACCTTACTATAAATCAGCGTATTTACCACCACAACCCTTTGATGCAAGGTTACATCCCCGGCCCTTAGACTCCTGAGCCTACTCAAAGCTCTGTCCATTACCATTTCTGAATTAACCCTCCTGCTCTCCTGTACATCTGCTAAATACAAAATCCCACAAATCTTCAGCCTATCTACAGTTATCCAGCCAAACTCCTCCCCCAAGGTCCCTCCTACCCAATTGCCTACCTCCAACAACCGTGATTTCTGCTTATTAACTCTCATCCCAGTAGCATTCCCAAAAATCTCAATTACCCTTCCCACTTTACTTAAATCTTCTATCTCATTAAGTAAAACAGTTGTATCATCTACATAACCAACAATATTCCCACAAAATCCACCTCTCTCCCCCATCCTTCCCATCCCACCATCAACCAGAACATAGAAAGGATTCTGCATACATGCAAAGAGTATTTGGGAGAGTGGACACCCCTGCCTTAAACCCCTCCCCATGCTTACTGAACTACCCAACCTACCATTTACCTGTACTCTCATCGATGCATTCTCATACAATGTCCTCACCCATCCAACCACCCTCCCTCCAAAACCCATTCTCACCATACTCTCAAACAAAAAGTCCCTATCCACATAATCATAAGCTTTCTCCCAATCCAGACCTAGAATACCTCCCTTACTACTACCCTCAAGGAAATCCCGAATACGTCCATGACCTACCCGCATACTCCTCCCCGGGATACCAAATTGTCCCCCATGTATCACCGACCCCATGACCTTCTTCAGTCTATTACCCAAAATTTTCGCAAAAACCTTGTAATCTGCACACATCAAAGATATTGCTCGGTAAGCACTCAACTCTCTACCCCCCCTCTTCTTTGGCACCAAAACTATGACACCCGTACTTTGCGATGTGCCCAACTTCCCACTAGTTAACATATGATCCAATAGCCTAACAAAGCACTGCCTAATACACCCCCAATGTGCTCTATAAAAATCATTTGGTATACCGTCTATCCCTGGTGTTTTCCCGGTACTCATCCCGAAAACTGCCTCTTCCACCTCAACCTCACTTATACCAACCTCCAACCCCACTCTATCCTGCTCACTTAAAATGCTATGGAACCCCCCTTCAAAAATACCCTCCCAGGAACCCCCCTCCCTCCAACTCCATTTCTCCCTAAACCAACTATCAGCATAGAGACTCATACTTTCAGTATTGGATAGGACTCGACCCACTGGATACCCTCCCACCCCAGGGCTTGTCTCCAATTGTAGAATGGTGGTTACACTCTGTCGGTCCCTAAATTTACGTAAAACAAACCCAGACGGCTTATCACCCCACAATACATCCTCTAACCCCGCCCTAACCCTAATTGCATCAAACCTATCATTGTGTATTTCAGCGATCTTGCTCCGCAGACTGTCCATGTCATCCCTCCTACCACCTCCCCCAACATAACAATCTTGCAACTGTCCCTCCAGATAATTTTGCAACCCAAAACTCCACCTCGCCTCTTCCCGTCCCCTAACCTTAAAAAAATTCGCTATTCCCGGTTTTGCCTGCATTTCCCACCAATCTAACAGATCTATCTCCCTGTCCCTAGCCTCCCAAAAAGGCAACCACCAATCACTGAAAAAAGGCCCCTCCTCCTCCTCCTTAAGAAGCCTTACATTTAATTTCCAGTACCCAGAATAAATACGCACCACTCCATCCCACATCAAATCTGCTATTACCGCTCTGTGATCCGAAAACCCCACATCGAAGGTTTGCACCCTCACAACATCTATACCCTGCTTAATATAAATTCTGTCCAATCGCGCTTCATATCCCCTACGGACGAACGTGTGCTCCACTAGGTATCCCCCCCTCCCCACCACATCAACAACCCCAATATCTCGCAATACATCCCTCAGCACACTCAGCACACAACCCGCCCCTCTCGGTTCGACATCACCACTCCTAATCACACAATTCCAATCACCACCTATTACTGTTATAGCAGGCAAACCTCTCAAGTGATACAGCAATACCTCTCTGACAAAATCTACTTTTACCCTGGTATTGCTAGTTGCTGGCATGTAAACTCCTACAAAACTAGCTCGACTCTCACCCCAGACACCATCCACCCTCACGACCCTCCCACCCCCCCCCCCTCTTCCCAGCCGATGACACGCAAGGGGCTGGTCTCCTTTATCGCCACTGCTACCCCACCTTTCAATTGCAAACCACTGGTAACATACATCCGATATCCTTTTAACCGCAACACACAACCAGCCCTATGATTATGCTCTTGCAAAAAGCAAATATCTACATCAAACCGCCGTAAAAACCACTCCAACCAAACTTTCTTAACCTCAGTCTTAAGTCCAGTGACATTAAGCGTGACACTTCTGAAAATTATAGAAGTGGCGGCTTTCCCCTATGCCGCTGGGATTTACTCGCTGCACTTTTCACATTACGTATTCCCTTACCACTCGAGTTATCCTGTGCAGTCACCTCCCCCCTCCCTCTCCCACTGTGCAACTCAGGCGCACCTCTAGCACTATGTGGCATCGGCTCCACAACCGCTGCCCATGACTTCTTCCCCGGCCTCTGCCCCGGGGTAATAACCTCGTCTATCTCTGATGCCGCAGTTCTTTTTCTAGAACTTCCACTTACACACATCTCACTCTCAGACGAATCCTCCTGGTGTACCTCCACGGCCACCACACACTCCAGCCTTTTCTTACTCAAGTCTTTCTCCACAATTTGTTGTCCCTCCAGCTCTCCAACTTCACATAAACTGAGGACACCTTCTACACCGGGCTCATCCCCATCCAAAAAATCCTTGATGACATCTGCCAGTAAACCCTCCTGAGTCGAAGCTTCCTGGACTAAAGACTCCTCAGATAACACCTTCGACTCCCCCGACTCCCCTGGGATAGTGACACACGTCTCCTCCTCCGCCACCTCCCGGTCGACCTCCTTGCTCCAGAGATCAGGCCTCCGGCCTCCAGAGGCAACAGAGCCAGGCACCAAATCACACGACTGTTGAATCACAATCGGCGTTTCCAGAATTCGAGGAGCCTGCCTCCTAGGACACTGGGCTGCCATGTGCTCATAAGAGCTGCACAGACGACATGTTTTTCTCTGACCCGCATAGTACACATAAACCTGTGTTCTACAACCGGTCATCGTTACATAGGATGGTATAGGCCTTGTTAAAGACATTTTAAGGGTGTAAGAACCTTCCGGCATTCCTTCATATGGACCATCCCTCCATACCCCCATGGTTGCAGAATGCACTGTCCCATAACTGCGAAAAAACTCCTGTAGTCCATACGCCGTAGCCTCGAAGGGTACATTCCGTACCTTCACCCATGTGTAGTACTTAGAAACATCATGTAACACAACATCCATCGCTGAATTCACACTCATGCGTTGTTCCTGGTACTGCTCGACAATTCTTGTGTAGAAGCCGGCTCTCAGAAATTTCACGAAGATTCTTGACAAACCATTAAGAGCGACGCCATATAATTCCTCGTTGGGGATACCATATGTGTCCCTGATGATGTTAGGGAGAAGTACGTTCATCGTATCTCCACTTAACGTACCACGAACCAGCTCTATGCAGATAGTATTTACTCTCCGTACTGTATGTTCAGCCATTTTGATATCCCAAAATGAGCAGCGCACGTCCACACTACTCAATGGTTGTTGATGTACTGTGGTAGCTCGCCTGAAAAACAGCAGAGGGGTGCTGGGCAGAACCGCACTGCACCGTAGTCAGGAAGCGAATGAGATTATGTGCCTTGATGCTGGTAAATAAACCTTCGGTGCTTCATAGGGAGGTAAAGTCTGTCGACTACACAAGAGTCATTAAGGCTGCATATCACCTGTTCACCACCAGGCATGAACATTTTAAGTTTTAAAATAGGAATTAAAGTAGACTATCACTATATGTCTCTCACTGTATATACATTAAGACACACTGACTGGTTCACCATCCTTGACTAGTGGTGAACAACTTCAAAACTCTTCACCACCAGTCAAGGATATTTTGATCCATTAAAAGGGGATTACAGCCAACTCTCAGTGAATATGCAGTTAAAAATTCACTCTTCACGATGTATATAACCTTTGAAGCTTCGAGATCTGAGAAGCTGAGTAGTGAGGCGTCAGGCGAGAGCTTCATATTTACGCTGCTGAACATGTGAACGCAGGTTACACACACTGAGATGTGTGTCTCTCATCGTATATATAATGAAAGACACACAGAAAGAGTCTATTTTTATTCCTGTTTTAGGAATTAAAATATTCATGACTGAGAGTGAACAGGTGATATGTAGCCTTTTAATGACCTTCATGTAGTCTACAGACTTTAAACCCCATTAACCAACCAACCAATCAGGTTTATGAAGCTGGGTGCTGGGGCTTCGAATATGTTGTGGCGAACGTGAGCGTGTTATACCTTCAGTCAGCGTCTGGACAGTGAATAGAGGTTATATTACGTCTCATTGATTATTCGTTATAGATATTTCGTTATGGGGATGTTTTAATATTAATTTGGGTTTTAATTATTTTATCTCAGTTTTTAAAGGATTCTCTCTCAGATTTCTATTTTACCACTTGTTACTAAATAATTATTATTTATTATTATTAAAGATTCGCCGGTATTCTCCCGGCCCGGGCCTTGTCCAAGTGGTGGCCCGCCTTGGCTCCCTCTTAGGGGACTGTCTGAGACCTAAGTCTCCCATGGGAGGAGGCACAAGTACCTCCTCATCTTTGGGACCAACTGTCCCCAGGCCTAGCCACAAGCTAGGCCTCTCTGGTCTGCCATCCCCGCCCCAAGGGGGCAAATGGGAATGACAGTCTTATGAGCTAAAGACTCGGGCTCAGGCACCTACCCTACCCTAGAAGGGTTAGGCATGGTGTAGATGATGTACTAAATAAATACTTAGGACAAACAATATTGAATATCCAATCAGGTTTTTCTTTATTATATGAGAGTATGTACGTATATTTACTTTTGCTAATCATAAGAAAATCAGCATTTTTAAAATCTTTTAGATATTCATTTTACGTAACTGCTTATTACTTCCCTAAATAATTTAATTTTACTTTCCCTCCTTTCTTGCACTTACAAGGATACTTCTAAAATTTTAAGTAAAACATCTTTTCCTACACATTACTCATTAAACATGTGTACTTTTCAGTGTGATGTCAGCCATAGTGACCTGGTTCCTCGTGGTAGTCCTGGTGACTGCCGCCGCCTGTCAGGATAGCGATGGTGCTGGAGGTACAATTAATGAGACTGAATATGTAGCCGTTAACTTGATCTACTACAACGTAGTGGATGACGTGCCCAGCAGTGTCTGGCAAACTGATGCCGCCCAAGTTAAGTTCTCTGTCGCCTCTGGTCTCCTGCTGAAGAACTTCTTGCTGTCCATGTTGCCTACTAAGTACCACACTTTTGCTATGAACACCACGTTTGCTATGTACCTTCTTCCTCAAGAAGTTCCGGACTTCTTACAGCAAGAGTACGCCCTTGTCAATGACACCGCCCAACAGCTGATAGCCCTTCTTAAAGAAGCTTGGGCACGGTTGACAGTGAACTGGTTGACTGTGTTTGAGAGGGAAGTTCCAGCCTTGCACACTAAAATAAATCTTTTAGTGACAGAAAATTCTTGGAAGAACTTGCAGGAAGTGGCGCAGGCAGTTCTGAACTTGGCAAAAGTCCTTGATCCTGTACCTACCTTCAAAGATTTAGTCAACTTTATTGACATAAAGCTGAACGTAAAGGCTAAATTTAGCGAGTGTTACTTAAAATTTAACAAATTTACTAGAGGCATTGATGATTATATAGCTATGACTCAACTAAGTTATGCAAAAAGCGGTAATAAAATAATGGAAGGTGTTCAAGACTTAGTGGGGGCCATATTGAACCGCTATGGACTGACAAGGTCGTCAGGCGGCAAGACTGAAATAATAAAAGCCTTTGACTACTTGCACGCTAGTCTTGTAGACTTGAGCCTTAACATCTTCGATACAAGAAAGTCGCCTTTCTTAACAGATTTCCACAAAATAACGCAAGACTATGCTGACTTCAAAGCTACCTTGAAAGCTGATGCCTTAGAAGTATTGCAGAATGTTAACAATTTCTTCCAGTCTCTATGTACAGCTATTAAATGTAGCTTCAACCTCTTCATAAACCCAGAGTTTATTAAGCAAGTAGCAGAGCCTCAGACTATGTTCTCTAAAACTGAACATTGCAGCTTAATGCGTAACAATATGAAGTTCTCTACTAGAATAATGGAGATGCTGAAGGGGCATTCTAGTATACTGGATAACTACAAAAACTTTCTAGAATATGGTGTTTCTTTCTTGTCCTTTTTACTGGAAATATTGAAAGGATCTCCAGAGAGTTTTGACCCTCTGGAGGAGACAGACACGCAGCACTTGCTACCTTCAGAGGAAGATGTAGCGTCAAACTATATAGATTACTCTCCAGACTACAATTCTGTTGCTAGATCTCTAAAGAAATCTCGCTTACCGACAATGAGTATAATACTAGGTAGAAATGGATCGGAAATTTCGAACAAAATTAGCAGCCTGGGAACTAACTCTTCAAAAAATAAAAATTACTTCAGCCTGGTATCTTCCAGGATGCAGACTAAAGAGACTACACAATCGTCAGCCTATGAGAAGATTGACATGATCTCTGGCAACCTCTGGAGCAGAGGTAGACGCGAGTTGTACCATTACGCTCCAGTGGCAACACAACCTCCAGACATGTCTGGTACGCAATATACTCTTAATGGTGGTTTTTTTTTTTTTCTTAAATTTGGAAGGGTTCAATCTGACCCACACTATCTTTTTTTCTTAAATTAAAATCCATTTACAGATCTAGTCACCGATACCTTGGATCCTACCGATGAGGAGGAGCCTTTGACACCTCGGGTGAGTACAAAGTTTAACTGATACTTTGCTTCCTTCTCATTAGTTTAATAAGTGTATCTAGATATTTACCCCAAAAGTACAGCTTTTACAAAGAGTAAAATTGAAAAGGGGGGGGGGGTTGGTTTTTAATGTTAGAAAAGTTTTCTTCTGAACGGTATAATTCATTGCTGCATTTTGCCTATCCAGGAATTTTTTTTTTTTTTCCTATCGCTAGTTGGTAGTAAAATGTTGACCCACCTTACTTTAACACCAGTCTGGTAACAGTGTAGAGAATGTTAGTTTCCTACCCTCTTGAAACTCTTCTCCCCAAGCTCCCTCTGACCTTTCTTTTCTTTTTACCTACTGGCTCTCGTGCCATTAAGTATCTTGGATAATGACTTAAAACTTCTTAGCTTGTCTAATCTGTACACAGCTTCCAAATTTTCAGCATGCTATTCCTAAAATTATTTTTGCCGTACTATCTTGAAACTAACAATTCTTACATGCTTTAATTTTTGCTTTAATGTTTAAATAATTTGTAACTGTCTTTGGCTCAAGAATTGTCTATAGTTTCAAAACAATCTGATCTTGCAGACAACTAGCGGAACTGCAAGTAAGGAAGACTTAGAGAGTCTGCCCACCACAGCCTCTCCTCCCACAACACTGTCTGCTTCACACAGGCAAGACTCTTGTACACACTCGGACTGCAAGTTTAATAAAAAGTTTAAATTTTCTTACTTAAAACTTTAAATTAAACTTATTTTTTTTTTTATACTTTTGTAAAGTTTTCGGTTTGGTGAACGGTGGCTGAAATTTACCAGTTATAATCTTGTGAAAGATTTTGCTTGACAGAAGAAACTAAATGTAGTTCTTTAGTTTTAAACTAGTTTAAACTTTGACGTGCTATTTATCGATCATAGTTTTATGCACGCAGTCTCTGAAGACGAGGAACAAACATCAAACTCACAATTTACTTTTTACTCTCTAACCCTGTTAGAGAGTAGTCTTAGTTGTAAGGTTGTTAGAAACTATAATCCAGACTTCTTTGAAGACTTGAGGGTTACCTAGATTATGGAGACTACTTGCTTATCCAAAACTTTCAGGTAACTTATTTTCAATAAAACAAAACTGCTTCCCATTCTCCAGGCCTTCTATGACCATTAGGGGGGTTACCCCCTCCCTCCCTCCCTGAAAACAATTAAGTTAAAATGCCTCTCGGCTCGTGAAAGGCTAATTTTCTTTCAGCCAGGGCCACCAGGACCCTTCCAACGACACCCGTAGGGAGGAAACTGTTGCTGAGGCGTAACACTGCTGCCACGAGCCTCGGCCAGTCCTGGACACGTTGTAAGTTTTCCACATGGCAAAAGTAAATTTTGTAATTTAAAATTCCCTTCTGCCGTTTGGCGCTGATAAATCTAGTCAGAGAAAGTTTGACGAATTTAATATTTCGTATTTTTACTTTATAATAAAATAGCCTAGTGTACATATGTTCTGGTGTTGGCTGACACTGGCTCTCTCCCTACAGCTGTATCCGTACATCCTACAGCTGTATCCGTACATCCTACAGCTGTATCCATACATCGTACAGTTGTCGTGCTGGTGGTCGTGCACTCGGGCGTGTTCCTGTGACATTCCTCAGTTTAGTGCGAAAAGACTAATTCTAACTGTAATTCTTAAACTTTTAAATCATTTTAATTTGTTTAGTTTTATTAAATATTTTTTTATTAACTTCCTTTATTCTAAACCTACGAGAGTTGTAGACTACATGTTCGATGTTGACGAGAGGTAATGTGTGCAACAGTTGGCTAATATTTATTAAAGTATCGCCTTCACAGGTGTAGTAGAGAAATGAAGATGGACTGATTACAAAGTTTAGTGATACGAAGTGGTCAGTCCTTCAGCTGAGGGACTGACCACCTCGTGTCAACAATCTTCCTTTCCCTACCACACCTACTGCCTCGGTAGAACTACTGTGTAGACGAAAAGTATCAAAACTAGATCCCGCTTTAGCGCTCTCTTTTATTATAATAGTACTAGATAACTTACTTTTGAAGATTGAGACACTTGTGCAACATGGGATTCTTTATTCAGGAAACTTTTCGCCATAGTGACTTCATCAGTCCAATACAAAGGTGTAAGGAGAGTAGTTTAGTTTGAGGTAATCAGTCCCTCAGCCTGGAGTCGACTGCAGGCTGAGACTGATTACCTCAAACTAAACTACTCTCCTTACACCTTTTGTATTGGACTGAAGTCACTATGGCGAAAAGTTTCCTGAATAAAGAGTCCCATGTTGCACAAGTGTCAATCTTCAACTTGTCGGTTTTTCAAACAATTCATCACAACTTTTGCACATGACTTAATAATCGTGTTGACATTTTAAACATGACCCACCACTTGCCATTACTTGATATTCTCAATTTAACATTATTGAAGATCTTGGAATTAAATTTGTCTTAAATTTCTTAACCAGTTAAATATACACGGTCTGAACTTTAACACGGTGCACATCAGATTTATCAACAATTAATCTCGGAGGCAAGCTTATTTAACATTAAGATACTAGTTAGTATAAGCTAGTTAGACCCTATGCATTTGTCTAATGAAGTTAGTGTTTACAGTGTTTAAATCTGCTCCGAACAAGTGGTAAGTTATCGTACTGCCTCCAGAATACCTTGACAGTAAAAACTGATCTAAAATCTACGCAATTGGTCAGACCACTTTGTTCATGCCGGTGAATAAAGTTAAACAAATTGATTCCTCTTTGGATCTAGCACACCGCTGCATGACCCTTGTGGGTTTAGCTCTTATTATATAATTTGAATCGAACAAGATTGCTTCTCACTTGCCTGGTCTGTATGACCACGCTGTGGGTTTACCCAATATAAATTATCTTCCTGTCCTATACTATTTTTTTCACTCTTCAGTCCTTGCCATTAATCCGACAAAAAAAAAATCCCTCCTGGGCTTCCTAATTAATCGGTGTTTAAAATTGTCACGGTGCCCGTGGGAAGGGGGGTCAGGTCTCTTGATTTTCCCCCATGAAGTTCCGAAATAAACTTCAGATTATTTGAGTTTTATATTCTTAGATTTTCATTTTATTTTAATAGTACAATCGCCGAATGACTTGCAAGCTGAAGGGCTCTGTAAATATCGTTTGTACCAAACTGCTGAGGCGACGAAAAGCTCTTGATCCAGGTAATAAAAGCTGCGTTTCTGTGGCTATTCCCAGGCACCGTGACAGCTACGGATTCAGCACTTCTTTCAGGAGTGTAGCCTTGGTACACGAGTCGGCGTTACAGATGGTACAAGATAGTTACAGCCTTCGGTTCAAAGACCCTTTAAAAAACATTAAAGCATCAATGGGGTCATCGTCTGTGGCGAATGGACTAAATTACTTTAACTCCCTCTCATTAATAGTCAATTATGAGACTTCTTGCATCGGACCTTCAATGAAGTTCTTGATCCTGATGGGTGACTGTTGATCCACGGTAGTATAGCTGCACTTCCCTCGCATCAACCCTGTTACTTGATGGGACCTTTCTGGGACTAGTGGTTTCAAAGCTTGCGGTCTTAAGTCTGAGCTACGAGACTTTAAGAAACTCTTCACTAGAGAATATCCGAGGCGGCGCTGCTTTGCGGCCAAGAATGTGTTGTTTAGGCGGAAAAGCAAAGCCCGTAGAGGGTCGGATAGGTAATGGGAGGTAGTCTCCATCAAGACATGTGGAAGAACTATTCCCTGGATCAAGAGCCTCTCGTAAAGGTAAAAAGGTCAGTAAGCCAAAAACTGACAGTTTACACACTATTTGCAATTACTTATTTACAGGTGAACAGAAGTACGCGCCTGAGGGGAAGGACCTTTATGCCAGGGCAAAGGGCTCCTGATCCAGGAAATTGACGCTTCCTTTCCTTGAATCAAATTTGACAGACTCGCGAAATCGTAAAGACACGATTGCAAACAAATCAAAGCAGTCATGTTGACGGCTTTGAGGGGACTTGAGTTAGAGTTCGTCACGGCCACGCTAGCTGGAGATTAGTGTGTAAAAACTTACATTTGTGGTCAGTGGTGCCTGTGCTAACCTTCCTGTGGTGTAGAAATATACCTAGTTGGATGAATCTTATTTTAGCCAGCGGCTCCAGTGGCAAAGGCATTGGTCTGGAGATATGAGACTCTAATCGCGGGTTTTAACTCCACCCGTGGTATGGCTTGACTGCCTCCCAGGAGTTGCGACTTCTAAGGATATAGCGCTTCCCCTTAAATATAATAGTGGGTGCTGTATAACTAAAACTGGTGTCGGAAGCACCGTCCTGACTCGTAGTGTTCAGTGGTACGTGTACATCTGCTTACTCAGCATCAGCGCTGTATGACCCTAGGGGATTTACCGCTTCCTTTTAATTACAATACTCTACACCACCATGATCTGCTCGCTCTGCCCCACCATGATCTGCATCGGCACGCTCTGCTCTCTGCACACCAGACAGTTATTTGCATGACATTTTAGACTACTTTGTCGCTTTCACCTGAAGCGCACTGGCTTGTATTAAACAAGCGCTAAAACCGTATGTTCCATGCAGTGCTGTGGTGGGTGTCTTCCGTCCACAACGTAACCCACCCGGGTCCGCCGCTTACTTTGTATTAATCTAATATTTCTATAGGAAACTTATTACATTGTCTGCGGGAGGCTGCTTCCTTGCATATACCAGGTTGAACATTAAAATGGTATAAAATACCGACAGGTTGTTAGGTAAGACACATGTGCAACAGTTAGGTACCTTTATTTCGAAACGTTTCGCCTACACAGTAGGCTTCTTCAGTAGAGTACAGAAAAGTTGATAGAAGCAGAAGATACTTGAAGACGATGTAATCAGTCCATCACCCTTAAAGTTTTGAGGTGGTCAGTCCCTCAGTCTGGAGAAGAGCATTGTTCCATAGTATGAAACAATATGGAGATGAAGTGACAGGATGGAGCCTTATATAGCGCCAAGAGGTGAGACGTAGGTCACTAGAAGAGGTAAGAACTCAGATGCTGGGAGGGCAGGTCCTTCGACAACCTCCACTAGTGAGAACGGCTGGATTTGAGAAGGACCTGCCCTCCCAACATCTGAGTTCTTACCTCTTCTAGTAACCTACGTCTCACCTCTTGGCGCTATATAAGGCTCCATCCTGTCACTTCATCTCCATATTGTTTCATACTATGGAACAATGCTCTTCTCCAGACTGAGGGACTGACCACCTCAAAACTTTAAGGGTGATGGACTGATTACATCGTCTTCAAGTATCTTCTGCTTCTATCAACTTTTCTGTACTCTACTGAAGAAGCCTACTGTGTAGGCGAAACGTTTCGAAATAAAGGTACCTAACTGTTGCACATGTGTCTTACCATATACCAGGTTATTAACCCAGTATGGTGGCTTAGTGGGCTAGGACATGTACCAGGTTATTAACCCAGTATGGTGGCTTAGTGGGCTAGGACATGTACCAGGTTATTAACCCAGTATGGTGGCTTAGTTACCTTGTTACCATCATTTCATAGTGAAGTATGTACCACTGTTACTGAGGTGTGAGGCAGACGCACTACTGAAACCAGAGTAGATTTCTGGCTAAATGTTTGAAGCAAACTTGTGTAGGGGCTATTTAAGCTAGCGATTACTTTTAAAAATAGAAACTTGGCACAATGGTTGTAGCGGTGAAGAAGTGACGTAGCTTAGGATGACTGACTTCTGTGATGGGTAGGATATTCAACCTTGTTGATGAATTTAAAATTAGAGATGCTAGAGATTCCAGTGGGGCAGCGCTAAACCTGTGAAAGTTGCCCCCCTCTCCGTGATGTGAGGGTTGTTGCGTGAGTAATCAAGCAGACGTCCACAATGAGAGGTGGATGCAGAAAGAGCAAGTACCGTCCATTATACTCTTTCATTATATCAAAGAATTAGTATCGTGTTACATAACAGATGGCTGCTTGTGATTGAAGAAGTAACACTAGATGGATAAGATAAGATTTCGTTCGGATTTTTAACCCCGGAGGGTTAGCCACCCAGGATAACCCAAGAAAGTCAGTGCGTCATCAAGGACTAACTTATTTCCATTGGGGTCCTTAATCTTGTCCCCCAGGATGCGACCCACACCAGTCGACTAACACCCAGGTACCTATTTGCTGCTAGGTGAACAGGACAACAGGTGTAAGGAAACGTGTCGAAATGTTTCCACCCGCCGGGAATCGAACCCGGCCCCTCCGTGTGTGAAGCGGGAGCTTGAGCCACCAGGATTGGATGCTTGTGGATGAAGAATTAACACTAGATGGAATGTTGTACTGTGATCTTAACTACTGGAGAGCATTATTATTAAAACTAGGTGTTAAACGCACAAGCGCTTTTAACTGCACAATACTTCACTTAATACCCAGCTGCTTGTAACAAGTGGATATTTTCTGTTCCTGGCACAACTGCCACTTGTGCAAGGTTTACCACAAACTGCAAGTGTAACAAGTATTTCTCTTACGTTGATCTAAATATTAAATAACACCCAAGATAAACAACTTGAGAACGAACCAGATACGAATTTTAGATACAAGCCCTAAAACGAGTAGGATCGTGTGTGTGTGTGTACTCGCCTAGTTGTGGTTGCAGAGGTCGATTCACAGCTCCTGGCCCCGCCTCTTCACTAGATCACTCTTCTTTCTCCATGACCTTTATCATACCTCTTCTTAAAGCTGTGTATGGATCCTGCCTCCACTTCCTGACAACTGTGACTGAAGAAATACTTCCTAACATCTCTGATTCATCTGAGTCTTCAACTTCCAACTGTGACCCCTTGTTGCTGTGTCCCATCTCTGGAACATCCTGTCTCTGCCCAACTTGTCGACTCCTCTCAATATTTTATGTCGTTATCATATTCCCCCCTCTCTCTCCTGTCCTCCAGTGTCGTCAGGTCGATTTCCCTTAACTTCTCCTCATAGGACATGCCCTTTTGTTCCGGGACTAGTCTTGTTGCCAACCTTTGCACCTTCTCTAGTCTCCTTACGTGCTTGGCTGGGTGTGGGCTCCAAACTGATGCTGCATACTCCAGTGTAGGCCTAAAGTACACGGTGTACAGGGTCCTGAAGGATTTCTTGCCGAGATGTCGGAATGCTATTCTTAGGTTTGCCTCAGGAGATGTGGCCCGATATTATAATCACCAAAAGATCCTTTTCCTTGAGTGAGGTTTGTAGTTTCTGGCCTCCCTAGACTGTACTCCGTCTACAGTCTTCTTTGCCCTTCCCCAATCTTCGTGGCTTTGCACTTGGTGGGGTTGAACTCCAGGAGTCAGCTGCTGGTCCACGCCTACAACCTGTCAAAATTCCTTTGTAGTTCTGCTGGTCTTCGTCCGATTGAATTCTCATCAACCTCACATCTGCAAACAGGGACACTTCCGAGCCTATTCCTTCCGCCATGTCATTCACAAATACCAGAAACAGCACCGGTCCCAGGACTGACCCCTGTGGAGCCCCGCTCGTCACAGGCACCCACTCTGACACCTCACCACGTACCATGGCTCGCTATTGTCTTCCTGACAGGTATTTCCTAATCCACTGCAGTGCCTTTCTTGTTATCTCTGCCTGGTCCTCCAGCTTTTGCATTAATCTCTTGTGTGGAACTGTCAAACCCCTTCTTACAGTCCAAGAAAACGCAGTCTACCTACCCCTCCCTCTCTTGTCTTACTGCAGTCACCCTGTCACAGAACTCTAGTAGGTTTGTGACACAGGATTTACCGTCCCTGAAACTGTGCTGGTTGTCGTTAAGATCATTCCTTTCTAGGTGCTCCACCACTTTTCTCCTGATAATCTTCTCCATGACTTTGCATACTGTACATGTCAGTGACACTGGTCTGTAGTTTAATGCTTCGTGTCTGTCTCCTTTTTTAAAAAATTGGGACTACATTTGCCGTCTTCCATACCTCAGGTAGTCGTCCTATTTTGATAGATGTGAAGAAGATTGTTAGTGGTACACAGTGCCTCTGCTCCCTCTCTCAGGACCCATGGAGAGGTGTTATCTGGCCCCATCGCCTTTGAGGTATCTAGCTCGCTTAGCAGCCTCTTCACTTCTTCCTCGGTTGTATATGTGTGTGTGTGTGTGTGTGTGTGTGTGTGTGTGTGTTTGCCAAGAGCAATGAAAATCTTAAAGCGCAAACTAAATTTTGCCTTCTTCAAATGGGTGTCTTGATGCTGGTAAAAGGGTTCTTGATCAAGGGAATTGGAGCTAAACTACCCTTTCTCTGATCAAACCTGATTAACTCCCATATTCCAAGCATTATGTATTATTATTATTATAATCAAAGGGGAAGCGCTAAACCCATAGGATTATACAGCGCCCGGGGTGGGGGATGTGGAAGGCATTCAGGCTTAATTCGGGGAACTGGAGCACAGTTCCAATTCCCTAAATCAAGAGCCCCTCACCAACATCAAGGAACCTTCCATGAGGGGTCAAGCATTATGTAACCTCTTGCGAATTTAGCGCTTCTCCAAACAGGAGACCTCGCACTACTGGGCGTCTCTGGTGTCCTCCATTGGTAACAAGACCTGGGCATCTGAGAAGCGACCCCCCAGGTTCTTCAGGCCAGGGCACGTTAAGCAGGTCTGGAGCTTGCATTCTAGAGCCCATGCCTTGTCATACCCTCCCAGGGAGAACAAATAGCTGCTCTATCCTTGCCCTCTGATGGTACGTCCATCACCTACCCGCTGTCGAGGAATTACCATCTTTAATCTCATGGTCGTACTGGTGATCTTCAATACCCTCAGGACGAAAATGGCATGTATTATTAGTATTATTATAATCTTGAAGAAGCGCTAAACCCGTAGGATTATACAGCGTCTGTGGGGAGGGGATGGAAGGTATTCAGGCTTAATTCTGGGAAATGGAACACTGATCCAATTCCCAAGATCAAGAGCCCCTAACCAGCGTCATAGAACCTCTCTTTAGGGGACCATGGCATGTAGACCAGTGTAAACACTGCCCTGCGTGTTTGCCGTGCAAGGTGACACGTAAACTCATTGTTTATCCTTGGTTGGAAATTTAGCAGGCTGGTAAAACTGCAGTCTGCAGGAGTCAGGGCACGAATTAAGGCACGAGTTAAGGACGAATCATATAGCAAGATTTTCTAATGTTGAAAATTTTTAAACCGATCAGTTGATGCATTCTTTAGTTATCGCATGAAATCCAGTACTCCAAGTTCTGAGAACGTTTAGTATATATTAATAATAATAATAATGCTTTAACATACACCTGCCGCCAGTATTGCAATGCCTTAGTTTATTAGGGTTTAAACTTATCTACTACACTAGTCATTAAGGCTGCACGCCACCTGCTCACAATTATTATTATTATAATCAAAAAGAAGCACTAAGCCACAAGGGCTATACAGCGCTGCAGGGGAGGGAAGGAAGCGAGGGTATTGGGCGGCAGAAGGGGGGAGGGATGATCAGTAGGTTACAGAAAACAGCGGGGCAGGGGATAGTGTGGGGGTAGAGGGTAGCAAGAGATTGAGGTAGAAAGGGATGAAGGTATCAGAGTTTGTGAAGTCAGTCAGTTGTTGTCAAAAAGTCAATGAGAGAGTCCGGATGAAAGGTGGGTCCATCAGCGAGAAGGGAAGGTAAAGAGAGAGTAGCGGAGCGAAGACGACGAGAGGTAAATTCTTCGTGCTCGTTGATAAAGTGGGAAGTCCAACAGAATGTGGCTGACTGATAATGGAACCTGACAGTTCTCACAGAGAGGAGCAGGGCGCCTCTCCATGAGATACCCATGAGTAAGACGAGTATGGCCAATGCGAAGACGGGAGAGAGTAGTCTCCCAACCTCGACACTGGTGATAAGAAGACGGCCAGTAACCTATACTCGGTTTAATAGATTAAAGTTTGTTACCGAGCATAGTAGACCAACGTTGTTGCCAACGGGTGTGAAGGTGGGTAGCTATTACAGCAAAATAGTCCGTAAATGGTATACCTCTATATGAAACTGGTAGGTCATGTACTGCTGACCGCGCAGCAGTGTCTGCCTGTTCATTGCCCTGTACGTCAACATGACCAGAGACCCAACAAAAAACAATATCTTTATGCTTGGTAAAGATGCGGCGTAGCCAAAGTTGGATACGGAGGACTAAGGGGTGAAGTGTATCAAATTTTTGTATAGCCTGTAAAGCACTAAGGGAGTCTGAGACAACCACAAATGATGACACAGGCATAGATGCAATATGGATAAGTGCTGCAAGAATGGTATGCAATTCAGCAGTAAAAATACTAGCCGAAGATAGTAAATGCCCTCGTACAACGCTGACGGAAACTGCTGCGAATCCTACACCGTCAGAAGACTTAGAGCAATCTGTGTACACTGCAATGGCATGAGAATGAGAGTGGAAGTGGTCAAGAAAAAGAGAGAGGGAAGCGACCATAGACAGTTGGGCTTTCAAGCAAGGGAGAGAGAAAGAACAGACTCAAATAGCTGGAACTTCCCAAAGGGGTAGGGAAAAGTGAGAAGCTATATGAACATAGAAAGGTGGTAATTGAAGAGCAGACAAGAGCGAATGTAGGCAAAGAGAGAAGGGACAGAGTAAACAGGGGCAGCAAACAAATAAAGAATGTCTACTATAATCAGTGACCATTCTATAAATGGAAGGATTGCGGAGATCATGAGAGTGTACATAGCAGCAAAGGCAATGGGCAACACAGCGAACAGACAATGATGGAACGTTCACTTCTGCATAGAGGCTCTCAAAAGGGAAAGAGTGAAAAGCACCAAGGCATAAACGTAATCCTCGGTGATGAATGGGGTTAAGGCTAAAGAGAGCAGCAGGAGAGGCCGCTGAATAGATCTGGTCACCATAATCAAGTGTCTATAAAATGAGGGTAGAATGTAGGCGAAGGAGGGTTCCACGATCAGCTCCCCATGAAAGATGAGCAAGGGTTTTAAAAAGGTTCAGCTGGCTGTGACAAGTTGCCTTCAGAGAGGTAATGTGAGGTTTCCAGGATAACCTACGGTCAAAGAGGAGGCCCAGAAACTTGACTGTATCACGTTCAGGGATATGGGAGCCATAGAGGTACAAAGGATCATTGGAGATGACAGAGCATCGAGTGAAAGTAATTTGGTGAGTTTTGGTACTGGAAAATTTGAACCAACGTGAGGTGGCCCAATTGGAAACACGGTCGACCGCATGCTGGAGAGAAACTGTAATGAGGTGACAGTCAGCGCCCGCACAGGCAATAGCGAAGTCATCAACATAGAAAGATGACCAAATATTTGATGGAAGACTAGAGGCCAAATCATTTATAACAAGGAGAAAAAGTTTTGTGCTCAGAACACATCCCTGGGGGACACCTTCAGCTTGGATAAAGTCCGGGGAGAGCACATTATTAACCCGAACACAGAAATGTCTATCAGTTAAAAAGTTCTTAAGGAAGGATGGTAGATTGCCTCGGAGGCCTAAGGAGTGGGCTTGGGCCAAAATATTATACCTCCAAGTTGTGTCATATGCCTTCTCAGGTTCAAAAAATATGGCAATAACTGAGTGGTTATTCGCAAAGGCATTACAAACATACATATCTAAGCGTAGTGAGGGGTCTGTGGTAGAACGTGCCTTACGAAAGCCATATTTACGAGTGGAGAGACTGTTGTGTGTCTCTAAATACCACACTTAATGTCTATTTACCAGGCGTTCCATCACTTTGCAAACTGCACTGGTAAGAGCAATGGGACGATAGTGGGAGGCTTCATGTCCCGTAGTGCCTGGTTTGCGGAAAGGGAGAACAATGGCAGATTTCCACAGCTGTGGAAGAACTCCTTCTGACCAAATAAGACTGAAAAGGCGTAATAGGACTGCAAGGGCTGACTGATGTAAATGTTGTAGCATACGAATATGAATGTCGTCTGGGCCAGCTGCCGATGATCCTGAGAGTGTTTCCTCCAGTTCTTGAAGCATAAAAGGCACATTATACTGTTCTTCTATGAGAGAAGAAAAGTCCAAGGGTGCTAACTCTCTGGCAGACTTTGAGGAAAGAAACGAGGGGCATAGATGGAGCCCCAGAGCAATACAGACCAGATGATTGCCAATTTCATTTGCAATATCTAGTGGGTTTGCTATATGAAAACCAGCAACACGTAGAACTGGAGCAGGGCCATGACAATATTTACCACTCAGTTTTCGTACTTTTTTCCAGACTGCACTCATAGAGGAAGCAGAGGTGATGGTGGAGATATAATCTCACCAGCAAGTGTGTTTAGCATCATGGATGACACAGCGAGTGATCGCACGCTTCTGCTTAAAATCAAGAAGTCTCTCCATGGTTCTATTGTACCAGTACCTGTCCCACGCAGCGCGTTTCAAACGTACTGCATGAGCACAAGCAGGAGACCACCAAGGCACGCATTTGTGAGAATGCCTGCCAGAAGTTTGGGGTACAGAATGAGAAGCTGCGGTTAAAACAGAGGACGAGAAGAGGTGTAAAAGCTCATCACTGGAGGACGAAGACAGAACCTCACTAAAAACAGTTAGTTGTGAGTAAAGGTTCCAATTTGCCTGATCAAATTGCGTGGGATATGAGGATGTGGTGAATATGAAGGGGAAGTAAGAATGATTGGGAAATGATTGCTGTCATGTAAATCCGGGAGGGCAGACCAGGTGAAATCTAATGCGGCGGAGGAAGAGCATACTGAGAGATTGATGCACGAGAGAGCGTGAGTCCGAGGATCAAAATGGGTGCGAGTACCTGTATTTAAAACATGGAGGGGGTGGGTAGCAAGAAAAGCCTCTAACTGATTGCCACAGGAATCACAGTGAGACCACCCAGAGGAAATGATGGGCATTAAAATCGCCAAGTAACAGGACCGGTGTGGTAATGACGAATCAAGAAAGGCAATATCCAGGATAGATAATGCCTGAGAAGGAGAGAGATATAAAGAACAGAGCATGTACCACCTATGCAAGTGGATACAAGCTGCTGTGCAATGCAGTGAAGTATGAACAAATACTGATGGTACGGAAAATCAGTGCATAGAAGGGCACTTTCATTAATGGTCCCATCAGGAAAAGGATCTGAAGAATACAATAAATTATAGCATGAGATGGGATAGATAACAGCAGAGTGTAATTTTGGCTCCTGTAAGCAAACACCAACAGGGGAAAACTGGGAGAGTAACTTCTGAAGCTCACCCCAATTACCCATGAGACCACGTATATTCCACTGTAAATAGGCCATGATTGGTAATGATAAAGATGCCTGAAATCCACAGGTAAGGGTTCCTATGGACTAGATGGGTTAGAAAAGTCCACATGCTGTGGCAGTGGAAAACGTTCAAGCAGCGAAGGAACGGTGCACTGCGAAGGAGTTGCACAGATGGAGGAGAGGAGAGAGAAGGAACAGAGGGTGGATCAGTGTCCATTGATGGTTTGGCCTCTGCAATATATTCAGAGATTGCTTCAAGTGTTTCGGAATTCAAAGACGTCATATGGGAGACAATACTGGAGATGGTAGGGGGAGGATGAGTAAAGACTGGAACTGTAATGGACTGTACCAAGGTAGGTGGGAGCAAAAGGGTGGAGGGAACTGGAGAAGAAGCATTTAAGGGGACAGAAGAGGCAGAAACCTGGGAGGTGGCAGAAGAGGAAGAAACTTGGGAGGGAACAGGGGAGGTAGGTACAGTACGAGGAGAAGGGTGAACCTCTACACTTGTAACAGAGCCAGTGAGAGGGGAAGAACCCGGCACAGAGACAGGGAAGGTAAAATGAGGAAGTGGAAGAAGGGAACGAGGGGTTAAAAGAGCTTTTTTTTTGACTTCTTAAAATCGTCGATACCGAGGATTGTGAGGGAGAACATGAAGAAGCGAGAACAGACTGAGGTGTTGAAGTAGGGACATCTGAGCCCAGGACAGCAAAAGAATTAGATACAGGAGTGACTATCGAAGAGGTAACCAAAGAGGAGGCTGCAGAAGATGGGACCACAGAAGTGGGGGGAAGTTTTGAAACATGGGAAAAAGAAACACGAGGTAGTTTCCCTTGGAGGCAAAGATGAGAAGCTGCAATGGCATAAGGGAGACCTGCCTCTTTGAGGTAACGGATTTTCTACTCATTTAAGTAGACTTGGCAATGGCGAGAGTACGAAGGGTGAGCCTCATGACAATTAAGGCAAGAGGGAGGTCGATTGCAAGACGTATTAGAATGGTCATTGGCACCACAGACTGGGCATTCGGTATAGATCTGCAATATTTCGCTGGATGGCCAAATTGCCAGCAATTTTTACACTGTTGCGGTGTAAGGAACACCTTTTAATCTTGTAAACAATGTCCTGCTACATAAACTGAGGATGGGAGTTCACGGCTGTCAAAAGTTAAACGAGCCACATTGCTAGGGTATCGTCGCCGCCCACGGGCAGGAAGAACATATGTGTCTACCTTGAGGATAGGGAGATCTTGGAGTTCCAGCTGTTCAAGAATGTCATTGCCACATATCTGGAAATTTTGTTCAACTATGGTATGGGGCAGAATGACGGTACCACTACAAGAATTGCGACAATGATGTTTTTCAATAGTGACAGGAACAGTATCGATATGGGAAAGAAGAGAAAGATCATGAGCTTGGGTAGCATTCTGTACAGTGATGATGCGCTTTAAGAGCATGAAAAGAAATATCTTTACCAACATGGCATAAGAATGCTTTGCCAATACTATGGTTGGATAGATAGGCAATAGAGGAAGTCTGTCGTAAAGTGAAGAATTTAGTCCATTGTGCATTCTGAAACTGAGCATGGAAAGGGAGTGCAGGACGAGTAGATCTTTTCTGAGAAGAACGAGAAGGTGGAGAAGTATCATCAGCAGGTAATTGTCGTTGGTGTTTAGGAGTGGGACCAGAGTTGGTCCGACACGGAACGAGCCAGCGATTCGGAAATTGCCGCACTGTAGAGGGAGAGGCCAGAAGCATAGTCAAAGGAGAACGGAGGTCAGATAAATCAAGGAGTCAGTCGAGACCTCAGTACCTGAAGTGGGTGAGGAAACAGCACCGGCAAGAGGTACAGAGGCATTAGGAGTGTCTGAAGAGTGATCCAAAGATGAGGTGGGTGAGAATGGGGTGCTGTATCAAGAAAGGGCCTGGGGGTAGCAGGTTCTTGGACTAGGGTTTCCATGGTCAGGTTGCTTCTTTCTTTTTGTTTTTAAGAAAAAAAAAGAAAGAAGAAAATAAAAATAAAAAAAAGAAAAAAGGGGGGGGGGACTGGGGAGGGATAGCTCCTGGGAGGAATGAGAGGGCCAGAAATCTCCCTCCATGCCCACGAGGACCTCAGCACTGCAAGTAGTGCAGATGCAGCATGGAACCCGTGCCATACCCTACCCATCATGCCAGTAAACCAACAATCCGGGATAGCAACCTCACATCTGCTGAGCTACCTCAGTGGACAAAAGAGAGGGCGGCCAGATATCCGCCACAAAGCATACCTCCTTTGGCCACCATCCCCGGAATCCGATAGGCAGCCTCCAGAGATACACCTGTCACCCAAAAGATACCCAAAGCCACTCCCCGGGAGACCGGAGAGGGATTGAGACATCCTCATGTGATCCAGATTCCATGGCAAACTACACCACTGCCAAGAACCTCAACGGAATGGGATGGACCCCTGTACCCTTCCCCCTACCCAGGAACTAGCGTGCCTGTGGGAAAAAAAAAAAGGCCAAAAAGAGGAAGATTAATTGGGAGGGGTGGGGAGGAGGAGGAGGAAAAGAAAAAGGGATCTTGGGATAAGGGAGGGGGGACTGGGGGTAATTAGGTTCGGTCTGAGGAAGGAGACTAACAGGTCTAATTCCTCAGACCAAGAGCCTCTTCACCATGACAAGGAGCCCCCCTTGAAGAGGAATACAGATATACACCCCTTGGCGTATATACACTCATGCTTTCAGTCTATTCACATCGACAGATATACCTCTCAGAATATATATTAAGATACTGAGAGACAGTTGATTTATTAGATACAAGGTCAATCGACTACTCAAGGTTCATTAAGGCTGCATGTTACTTGATGATCACCAGTCATGACAACACTCCAAGAATATACATACAGTAAGTGCTGAGATTCACACAGCTCTCCTGACTAACATCTTGAGAACTGACTAGAGACTAAGAGAGGTCTATCATTTTTGGTAGTATCAGATGTCTCACGTAACTTTTTTTTTTTATACATTTTTATTTAAAACATAGAACAAATACAATAATGTATAAGAGTATAAAATTAAAAACCATACTAGATATTACAAAACCACTAGTACACAATCCCGGTACATTTAAAGAACACCATAGATCATGGCCATATTACAACCATATCCATAACCCACAACCATATACATAACCTACAAACCCTCCTTTTACAATAATCATTATTGCCAGTGCAGACACAGCTGACAATTCTAACCCCCCCCCCCCCCCCCGTATGTACAGTCCCCGTTCTAAACATACATTAATTATCCTAATGAATGGTCATACCCTGACCTCATCAAAACCTAAGAGTTGGTAGTGCATGAACAAGACAAAAAAACAAATTTACAGACCAGAACAGATATGAAACATTACATTCCTATACACATACACTGTAATAAGTAGAAGAATATACACCACCAATATGATATCAAATATTTTTTTTTTTTTTTATTTTATTTAAAACATCATAAATACAAGGCTGCTTAAAAAATTAAATAGCATCACCATACATAATCTATAGAGTACAACGAGGTACACACCATAAATACCAGAAAAAAAAAATCTTTAACTAATACGTATAGATATATACGACAAACACACCATAAAATGCATACGTACGTTTCACTAAACACACACAATACCAAAAGATATAACTGTTTGCGTAACAAATATAACACTGGTGGAAACACCACTTAACCCATTATAACCTACAATATCAAATATTAATGTTAACCATGAATTACAAACTTTCAAAACATTACATAACGTGAAGTTCACACTCAAAATACAAGATAATACAGCACATGCTACATTAGCGGTACAGTACTAGGCTATGTAAATAATTAAAAGAACCCAAGACTAGAACATGAATAAGTATTATCCAAAAGGTTCATCATGATTTTAGTTACTTAACAACACCATAACTCCTTATAACACCTAACACGCCACACACAAACTTAACAAAACGTAACATACATTCCACGAGACTACTTTCTATGTGCCTTCTAGCACGTGCCTAACTAGTATTACTTACAAACAGATACAAAAATTTTAATCTAGAGAACTAATCCTTATCCACACATGTTTACATAATAGGTAATTACTTTAAATCTGATGCAGGAACGCGTAACAAAATGGCAAAAATAACTCAGTTCTTCAAGGAACAGTGAAAGGAATATCCTCAAGAAAAGTTTAAAATTCAATTGCAAAACCAGTACAAGCGAAACATAATACGCTACCAAAGGAAAATATACATATTATATAATTTATATATTTAAACTGCCATTTACACCTTCCCCATCAAGGGAACTAAGCTAAACTAATCTTTCACAACCTCTCATCTCTCACAACCTCTCAGGTGGCCCGGTGGCCTGGTGGCTAAAGCTCCCGCTTCACACACGGAGGGCCCGGGTTCGATTCCCGGTGGGTGGAAACATTTTGACACGTTTCTTTACACCTGTTGTCCTGTTCACCTAGCAGCAAATAGGTACCTGGGTGTTAGTCGACTGGTGTGGGTCGCATCCTGGGGGACAAGATTAAGGACCCCAATGGAAATAAGTTACAGTCCTCGATGACGCACTGACTTTCTTGGGTTATCCTGGGTGGCTAACCCTCCGGGGTTAAAAATCCGAACGAAATCTTATCTCTTATCTCTTACCCACACGAGTACCTCCAGTCACACCCAATCACCCATCATTGCGCACCCAAGGAGGTGAGCCCGTTGAATACCTCTGAACCCCCCCCCCCTTTTACCAACCTACTCGCCCCGGCAGTTAAAACCCCTTATAACGCCAATAAACTCCCTATTGTTAGTCCTCTATAACCCTCGGAAAAAACCTCATCCCACCTTTTCCCAAAATTGTCTATTGCGACACAAGGTTCGATAAAACGTCGCCGCCAAAGTCCTTCTCAGCACATCCCCACCCTCCTTCCCCCTCAGACCCCACAAAACATATGTAGTCCACGATTACATATGTTAAACCCCTTACCACACCCTCATCCACACCACTCATCAAGACTCAACGCTCGCAATACCGACACCTTGACCCCCCACCCTCACCACAACCTTATTCATCCATACCCTGATGCACTCCAAACCTTCACAAAAATAAACATGATACGCAGTCTCTTCCCCACTGCATCTGCCACACCCCCCCACCCTCGATAACCCTCCTATCTCGGAGCATCGCTCCCGATGGCAAAATCCCATGCAGGAAACGATACAACCTCACGCGGCCTAGGTCGTATCCTTAATTTACTAAAACTTCGCCATATTACATCCCATGCATACATGGGGTATTATTATTATAATCAAAAAAGAAGCGCTAAGCCACAAGGGCTATACAGCGCTGCAGGGTAGGGAAGGAAGCAAGGGAATTGGATGGCAGAAGGGAGGGGGGATGATCAGCAGGTTACAGAAAACAGCGGGGCAGGGGATAGTACGGGGGTAGAGGGTAGCAAGAGATTGAAGTAGAAAGGGCTGAAAGTATCAGAATTTGTGAAGTGTCAGTCAGTCGTTGTCAAAAAGTCAATGAGAGAGTCCGGATGAAAGGTGGGTCCATCAGCGAGAAGGGAAGGTAAAGAGAGAGCAGCGGGGCGAAGACGACGACAGAGGTAAATTCTGCGTGCTCGTTGATAAAGTGGGCAGTCCAACAGAATGTGGCTGACTGATAATGGAGCTTGGCAATTCTCACAGAGAGGAGCAAGACGCCTCTCCATGAGATATTCATGAGTAAGACGAGTATGGCCAATGCGAAGACGGGAGAGAGTAGTCTCCCAACCTCGACACTGGTGATAAGAAGACGGCCAGTAACCTATACTCGGTTTAATAGACTGAAGTTTGTTGCCGACGGGTGTGAAGGTGGGAAGATATTACAGCAAAATAGTCCGTACATGGAATACCTCTATAAGAAACTGGTAGGTCATGTACTGCTGACCGCGCAGCAGTGTCTGCCTGTTCATTGCCCTGTACGTCAACATGACCAGGGACCCAACAAAAAACAATATCTTTATGCTTGGTAAAGATGCGGCGTAGCCAAAGTTGGATACGGAGGACTAAGGGGTGAGGTGTATCAAATTTTTGTATAGCCTGTAAAGCACTAAGGGAGTCTCAGACAACCACAAATGATGACACAGGCATAGATGCAATACGGATAAGTGCTGTAAGGATGGCATATAATTCAGCAGTAAAAATACTAGCCGAAGATAGTAAATGCCCTTGTACGACGCTGTCCGGAAACACTGCTGCGAATCCTACGCCGTCAGAAGACTTAGAGCCATCTGTGTACACAGCAATGGCATGAGAATGAGAGTGAAAGTGGTCAAGAAAAAGAGCGGGAAGCGACCGTAGACAGTTGGGCTTTCGAGCAAGGGAGGGAGAAAGAACAGACTCGAACAGCTGGAACTTCCCAGGGGGGTAGGGAAAAGTGAGATGCTACATGTACATAGAAAGGTGGTAGTTGAAGAGAAGACAAGAGCGAATGAAGGCGAAGAGAGAAGGGACGGAGTAAGCAGGGGCGGCGAACAAATAAAGAATGTCTACTAATATCAGTGACCATTCTATAAATGGAAGGATTGCGGAGATCATGAGAGCGTACATAGTAGCGCAGGCAATGGGCATCACGGCGATCGGATAAGGATGGAACGTTCGCTTCTGCATAGAGGCTTTCGACAGGGGAAGAGTGAAAAGCACCAAGGCATAAACGTAATCCTTGGTGATGAATGGGGTTAAGGCTAGAGAGAGTAGCAGGAGATGCCGCTGAATAGATCTGGTCACCATAATCAAGTTTCGATAAAATAAGGGTGGAATGTAGGTGAAGGAGGGTTCGACGATCAGCTCCCCACGAAAGATGAGCAAGGGTTTTAAGAAGGTTCAGCCGGTTGTGACAAGTTGCCTTCAGAGAGGTAATGTGAGGTTTCCAGGATAACCTACGATCAAAGAGGAGGCCCAGAAACTTGACTGTATCACGTTCAGGGATACGGGAGCCATAGAGGTACAAAGGATGATCGGAGATGACAGAGCGTCTAGTGAAAGTCATTTGGTGGGTTTTAGTGCTGGAAAATTTAAACCCATGTGTGGTGGCCCAATTGGAAACACGGTCGACTGCATGTTGGAGAGAAACTGTAAGGAGGTGACAGTCAGCGCCTGCACAGGCAATAGCGAAGTCATCAACATAGAGTGATGACCAAATATTTGATGGAAGACTAGAGGCCAAATCATTAATAGCAAGGAGAAAAAGTGTTGTGCTCAGAACACATCCCTGGGGGACACCTTCAGCTTGGATAAAGTCCGGGGAGAGCACATTATTAACCCGAACACGGAAATGCCTGTCAGTTAAAAAGTTCTTAAGGATGGTAGATTGCCTCGAAGGCCTAAGGAGTGGGCTTGGGCTAAAATATTATACCTCCAAGTTGTGTCATATGCCTTCTCAAGGTCAAAAAATATGGCAATAACTGAGTGGTTATTCGCAAAGGCATTACGAACATAAGTATCCAAGCGCAGTAAGGGGTCTATGGTAGAACGTCCCTTACGAAAGCCATATTGACGAGTGGAGAGACTGTTGTGTGTCTCTAAATACCACACTAAACGTCTATTTACTAGACGTTCCATTACTTTGCAAACTGCACTGGTAAGAGCAATGGGACGATAGCGGGAGGTTTCATGTCCTGTAGTGCCTGGTTTGCGGAAAGGGAGAACAATGGCGGATTTCCACAGCTGTGGAAGAACTCCTTGTGACCAAATAAGATTGTAAAGGCGTAATAGGACTGCAAGGGCTGACTGATGTAAATGTTGTAGCATACGAATATGAATGTCGTCGGGCCCAGCTGCCGATGATCGACAAGCTGAGAGTGTTGCCTCCAGTTCTTGAAGTGTAAAAGGCACATTATACTGTTCTTCTCTGAGAGAAGAAAAGTCCAAGGGTGCTAACTCTCTGGCAGACTTTGAGGAAAGAAATGAGGGGCATAGATGGAGTCCCTGAGAAATACTGACCAGATGATTGCCAATTTCATTGGCAACATCTAGTGGGTTTGCTATATCAACACCGGCAACCCACAGAACAGGAGCCGGGTCAGGAGAATATTTACCACTCAGTTTTCGTACTTTTTTCCAGACTGCACTCATAGAGGAAGCAGAGGTGATGGTGGAGACAATCTCGCCAGCAAGTGCGTTTAGCGTCACGGATGACACGGCGAGCGATCGCACGCTTCTGTTTAAAATCAAGGAGTCGCTCTGTTGTTCTATTGTACCGGTACCTGCCCCATGCAGAGCGTTTCAAACGTACTGCACGAGCACAAGCAGGAGACCACCAAGGCACGCATTTCTGAGAATGCCTGCCCGAAGTTTGGGGTATAGAATGAGAAGCTGCGGTGAAAACGGAGGACGAGAAGAGGTGTAAAAGCTCATCGATGGAGGACGAAGAAGGAACCTCTTTAAAAACAGTTAGGTGTGAGTAAAGGTTCCAATTTGCCCGATTAAATTGCCAGCGTGGGGTGCGAAGAGGTGGCGAATATGAAGGGGAAGTAAGAATGATTGGGAAATGATCACTGTCATGTAAGTCCGGGAGAACAGACCAAGTGAAGTCTAATGCGGCAGAGGAAGAGCAGATTGAGAGATCGATGCAAGAGAGAGTATGAGTCCGAGGATCAAAATGGGTGCGAGTACCTGTATTTAAAACATGGAGGGGGTGGGTGGCAAGAAAAGCCTCTAACTGAATTCCACGGGAATCACAGTGAGACCCCCCCCCCCCCAGAGGAAATGGTGGGCATTAAAATCACCAAGTAACAGAATCGATGGCGGTAATGACGAAACAAGGAAAGCAAAATCCGGAATAGATAATGCCCGAGAAGGAGAGATATAAAGAACAGAGCGTATACCACCTATGTAAGTGGATACGAGCTGCTGTGTAATGCAGCGAAGTATGAACAAATAGCTGATGGTACGGAATATCAGTGCGGAGAAGAAGGGCACTTTCATTAAAGGTCCCATCAGGAAAAGGATCTGAAGAATACAATAAATTATAGCCTGAGATGTGAGAAATAACAGCAGAGTGTAATTTTGGTTCCTGTAAGCAAACACCAACAGGGGCAAACTGGGAGAGTAACATCTGAAGCTCACCCCGATTACCCCTGAGGCCGCGTATATTCCACTGTAAATAGGCCATGATTGGCAATGATAAAGATACTTGAAATCCGCAGGTAAGGGTTCCTACGGACTAGAAGGGTTAGAAAAGTCCACATGCGGAGGCAGTGGAAAATGTTCAAGCAGCGAAGGAACGGTGCACTGAAGAAAGGAGTTGCGCAGATGGAGCAGAGGAGAGAGAAAGAGCGGAAGGTGGATCAGTGTCCATTGATGGTTTGGTCTCTGCAATATATTCAGAGATTGCTTCAAGTGTTTCGGAATTCAGAGATGTCGTATGGGAGACAATATTGGGAATGGTAGGGGGAGGATGAGTAAAGATTGGAACTGTATTGGACTGTACCAAGGTAGGGGGGGGGGGCGAAAGGGTGGAGAGAACTGGAGAAGCGTGGCAGGGGACAGAGGAGGCAGGAACCTGGGAGGTGGCAGAAGAGGAAGAAACTTGGGAGGGAACAGGGGAGGAAGGTACATTACGAGGAGGAGGGTGAACCTCTGCACTTGTAACTGAGCCAGTGAGAGGGGAAGAACTAGGGACAGAGACAGGGAGGGTAAAATGAGGAGGTGGAAGATGGGTAGGAGGTGTTACCGGACCTTTTTTTGACTTTTGAGAAGTAGAGGGACGATTGGGAGGAGGTGTCGTACGAGGTCTCGTCGATACTGAGGCTTGTGAGAGAGAACTCGAAGAAGCGAGATTAGACTGAGGCGTTGAAGTAGGGATGTCTGAGCCGAGGACAGCAAAAGGATTAGATACAGGAGCGATTATGGGAGAGGTAACCACAGAGGTGGGTGTAGAAGATGGGATACCAGAAGTGGGGGGACGTTTTGAAACACGGGAATAAGAAACACGTGGGAGTCTCCCTTGGAGGCGGAGATGAGAAACTGCCATGGCATAAGGGAGACCTTCTGTCTCTTTGAGGTAACGGATTTCCCGCTCGTTTAAATAGACCTGACAACGGCGAGAGTACGAAGGGTGAGCCTCATGACAGTTAAGGCAAGAGGGAGATCGATTGCAAGACGTATTAGAATGGTCATCGGCACCACAGACTGGGCATTCGGCGATAGATCTGCAATATTTCGCTGGATGGCCAAATCGCCAGCAATTTCTACACTGTTGTGGTGTAGGGATCACCTTTCGAACTTGTAACCGGTGTCCTGCTATATAAACTGAGGATGGGAGTTCTCGGCTGTCAAAAGTTAAATGAGCCACATTGCTAGGGTATCGTCTCCACCCACGGGCAGGAAGAACATAAGTGTCTACCTTGAGGATTGGGAGATCTTGGAGTTCCAGCTGTTCTAGAATGTCAGTGCCACATGTCTGGAAATTTCGTTGAACTATGGTATGGGGCAGAATGACGGTACCACTACAAGAATTGAGGGAATGATGTTTTTCAAGAGTGACAGGAACAGTATCGATATGGGAAAGACGAGAGAGCTCATGAGCCTGGGTAGCATTCTGTACGGTAATGATGCGCGTACCGCTCTTAAGAGCATGAAAAGAGATATTTTTACCAACATGGCGTAGGAGTGCCTTGCCAATACTATGGTCAGAAAGATAGGCAGTAGAGGAAGTTGGTCGTAAAGTGAAGAATTTAGTCCACTGTTCAGTCTGAAACAGAGCGTGGAAAGGTAGTGAAGGACGTGTCGATCGTTTCTGAGAAGAACGAGAAGGTGGAGAAGTATCATCAGCAGGTAATTGTCGTTGGCGTTTAGGCGTGGGACCAGAGTTGGTCCGACGTGGAACGGGTCGGCGATTTGAAAATTGCCGCACCGTAGAGGGAGAGGCCGGAAGCATAGTCAGAGGAGAGCGAAGGTCCGATAAATCGAAGGAGTCAGTCGAGGCCTCAGCACCTGAAGCGGGTGAGGAAACAGCACCGGCAATAGGTACAGAGGCATGAGGAATGTCTGAAGAGTGGTCCAAAGACGAGGCAGGGTCAGAACGGGGTGCGGTATCAAGAAGGGGCCCGGGGGTACCAGGTTCATGGACTAGGGCTGCCATGGTTAGGTTACTTCTTTCTTTTTGTTTTTAAGAAAAAAAAAGAAAAAGAAAATAAAAAAAAAAGAAAAAAAAAGGGGGGACCGGGGAGGGATAGGTCCTAGGAGGAATGAAAGGGCCAGAAATCTCCCTCCGCGCCCAAGAGGACCTCAGCACCGCAAGTAGCGCAGATGCAGCATGGAACCCGTGCCATACCCTACCCATCATGCTAGTAAACTAACAATCCGGGATAGCAACCTCACATCTGCCGAGCTACCTCGGTGGACAAAAGAGAGGGCGGCCGGATATCCGCCACAAAGCATACCTCCTTCGGCCACCACCCCCGGAATCTGAAAGGTGGCTTCCAGAGATACACTCGTCGCCCGAAAGACACCCAAAGCTACTCCGGGATACCGGAGAGGGATCGGGACATCCCCAGGTGATCCAGATTCCACGGCAAACTACGCCACCGCTAAGAACCTCAACGGAATGGGATGGACCCCGGTATCCTTTCCTCCACCTAGGAACTAGCGCGCCTGTGGGAGAAATCCCAAAGGACAAAAAGAGGAAGGGCAAAAGGGAGGGGTGGGGAGGGGGAGGAGGAAAGGAAAAAGGGGAGGATGGGGAGGATGGGATAGGGGAGGGGAGATTGGGGGGTAATTAGGTTCGGTCTGAGGAAGAAGACCGATAGGTCTAATTCCTCAGACCAAGAGCCTCTTCACCACGCCAAGGAGCCCCCCTTGAAGAGGATACATGGGGTAGATCCCTTCAACCGGCGCCACTACATGTCTCTAACAATTTACATAAAGTTCCCACCTTTACTTTTCCCGGTTCCCTGGCTAACACTAAAGCACGTAACACTGTTTCACATTCCTTCATTTCCGCCCCTCCGTACCATTTCCTCAGGTGAGCATGTCCTTATCTAGCTGCCCCCCCCTCCATGCACCTGCACTTATCACTTCCCTCTTAATAAAAACACATTTCTCAAGTCCAACAAACCTAACCCTCCCCTACATACCGGCAATGTCACTACCTCCCTTCGCAACCAGTTGCACCCTGAGCCCCACAAAAATTGCATATTCGTCTCTCGACCTTCGGGGAGAGAGGACGCACGCCTAGTAGCTACACCTGCCCTCTGGTGGTGACCTTTAGCAACTAGAAGACAAAATGGCGTACCGAGTGGGACAGCGGATTAACACTGTTTGTATACAGCTGGTACGTGGCACACTTACTGGAGCAACGATGCATACATTGCTACCCGCTATCATCAGGGACACCTATGGTGTCCCCAACGAGGAAGTATATGGCATTGCCTTAAATGGGATGACCAGAGTATTCCTGAAACTGAACCATACCGGCGTCTACGACAGACTTGAAGAGTACCAGGAGAGGAAGGCGACAGTGAACTCGGCAGTGGACGTTGTTATGCATGACGTATCCAGGTACTATACGTGGGTGAAGGTGAGGAATGTCCCTTTCGAGGCGACGGCGTACAGTATACAGGAGGTTTTCAACAACTACGGTAAAGTTCATTCAGCAACGATGGGAGTATGGACAGAAGGGCCATTTAAGGGACGACCTGAGGGCTCTTATACCCTCAAAATGACGTTGGCTAGGCCTATACCGTCCTACGTCATGCTGGTGGAGTCCAGGACACAGGTCTTTGTACACTATGCCGGCCAGAGAAAGACCTGTCGACTTTGTAGCTCATATGACCATATGGCAGCACAGTGTCCTAGAAGGCAGCCTACCAGGGCTCCTGGAACGTTGGCAGTGGAGCGGAGACCATGTGAGTTGATGCCTGAGTTGGGAGAGGAGGAAGCAGTGACGAGTGGTCGATGGAGTGAAGAGGTAGAACGGGAAGCATCGACGGTCGGTACCTGTGTAACCATCCCGGAGGTGACAGGGGAGGGGCCCCCATCGCCTGAGGGACAGGTGGACGTGGAAGAGTCTAACCAGGAGAAGTTGCTGAAAGCGGTGCTGCAGGAGTTCTTCGACGAGACGGTGGCTGGGGAGGATGGTCCTGAGAAGTCAAGCGAGATACAGCTGATGGTTGAGCAGCAGGGACAGGTGAAGGGTTCGAGGAATGATAGAGAGGAAAGGGAAGTGGTGGTGGAAGTCCATCAAGAGGACGTGCAGGAGGTAGATTTGTGTGTGAGTGAGAACTCTCACAAAAGGACTGCGGGTGCTTTTGACCTCGATGAGGTTATAACACCTGGGCAGAGACCCGGAAAGAAGTCATGGGTAGTTGTAGGGGAAAAGGCAAGCAGGGGAGGGGGTGTACCGGGGAAGATCAGTGGGGGGGGGGGCAAGGTGGGGCTGGAGGACAGGTTAGAAAAAAGGATAAAAATGGTACAGGTACTGAGAAAGGTGAAGTGAGTAAGATACAGCGGCATAGGGGTAAGCCCCCTCTTCTGGCAAATTCAAGTGTGTCACAATAAATGTCAATGGGCTTAAAACTGAGGTAAAAAGGGTTTGGTTAGAGTGGTTTTTACGAAGGTTTGATGTGGATGTATGTTTTTTGCAGGAGCATAACCATAGGTTAGGGAGTGAATTGAGTTTGAGGGGTTATAAAATGTTTATCAGTAATGCTTTGCAATTAAAAGGAGGGGTAGCAGTAGCTGTCAAGGAGACCAGCCCATTGCGAGTCATGGGTTGGGAGGAGGGGGGAGGGGGAGGGTTGTAAGGGTAGATGGGCACTGGGGGGTGAGGAGAGTGTGTTTCATTGGTGTATATGCCGGCATGTAACAATGTTGGAGTCAAAGTTGATTTTGTTCGTGATGTTTTACTGTATTATTTGCGGGGTTTACCTTCCATAACTGTAATTGGAGGTGATTGGAACTGTGTGATTAGGTATGGTGATGTGTCCCCGAGGGGGGCAGGATGTGTTTTGGGTGCGCTAAGGGATGCGTTAAGGGATGTAGGAGTTGTAGATGTGGTGGGGGGGGGGGAGTATGGGGTGGAGCACACGTTCATTCGTGGGAATTATGGGGCGAGGTTAGATAGGATGTATGTGATGCAGGGGATAGGTGTGGAGAGAGTGAGGGCTTTTGATGTCGGTTTTTCGGATCACAGGGCAGTGATAGCTGATCTGCGGGTGGATGGTATAGTACACATATATGCTGGGTATTGGAAATTGAATGTGAGGCTTCTGCAGGAGGGGGATGAGGGCTCATCCTTTGAGGAATGGTGGAGACATTGCTGGGAGGGTAGGGATGGTGAGATGGATTTGCATGACTGGTGGGAGATGCAGGCAAAGACAGCAATAGCAGAGTTTTTTAGGATACGTGGAAAGGAACAGGCAAGGTGGAGATATGGTTTGCAAAACTACCTGGAGGGACAGCTGAATGCTGTTTACGACGGGGGGGGGGGAGGGAAGATGTGCGAGGTGAGGTGGATGGCTTAAGGAGTAGGATTGAAGGATTACATAATGAAAGGTTTAACGAGATTAGAGTTAGGGCAGGATTAGAAGAGGTGTTAAAGGGTGATCGAAAATTTAGGGAAAGGCAGATGGTGACTACCATAGCGCATCTAGTGGTCGCTGATGGGGGGGGGGTTATGTGGTGGGTCAAGGTCTTACCGATACAGATATTAGTGGTTATGCTGATTATTGGTTTAGGGAGAAATGGAGGAGGAACAAGGAAGTTGTCAGTGAGGAGGTAGTTGGGGTTATGCAGAATACTATTTTATTGGGACAAGAGGAACGGGAAATGCTGGAGGGTAGTATTAGTGAGGAGGAGGTGGGGGAGGCGGTTTACGGGATGAGTCAGGGTAAGACGCCGGGCATTGATGGAATACCGAATGATTTTTATAGAGTTTATTGGGAATGCATTAGGTATGGGTTAGTGGAAGTCTTGAATCATATGTGGAGCAGTGGGAGGATGGGGAAGACCCAGAAAACAGGGATCGTTGTGTTGGTGCCGAAGAAGGATGGGAAAGTATTGAATGATTATAGAGCAATATCCTTAATGTGTGCAGATTATAAAATTTATGCTAAAATTCTGGGCAATAGACTGAAGAAGGTTCTAGGATCAGTGGTACATGGGGGACAGTTTGGCATTCCGGGAAGAAGTATGAGGGACGGGCATAGTCACAAAAGGGATTTTATCGAGGACTGCACCGGAGGGGGAATACTTGGTTTAGATTGGGCTAATGCGTATGATTGTGTGAATAGGGATTTCTTAAAAGTTTGTTTGGAACAGTTGGGTTTGGGGGAGAATGTGGTGAGATGGGTGCAAACCTTGTATGAGGGAGCAGTTATTAGGGTACAGGTTAATGGTAAGTTGGGGGACCCAGTACTGATGGAGAGAGGTTTGAGGCAGGGCTGTCCACTCTCAGTTATTGTTTGCCTGCGTACAGAATCCATTTTATGGGCTGGTGGATGAGGTGATGAATAAACACGGGATTAGGGGGGGTGGGCGGGGGGGGATTGTGGGCTACGTAGATGATACTACTGTGCTGGTAAGGCATGAGGAAGATCTAAGGAAAGTTGGTGGAATCATTCAGATTTTTGGGGACGCTACGGGGATGAGAGTTAATTTAATGAAGTCGAGACTATTAGAGGTGGGGGATTGGGTGGGAGGGAGATTGGGGGAGGGGTTGGGATGGTCAGTAGTGGACAGAATTAAGGTTTGTGGAATATGGTACATGGCGGAAGTGCAGGAGAATAATGGCTTTATATATTAAACAAAGATATATCCGGACTGGGGGGAACAGGAGTCAGGGTAGGTAGGGTAATGGAGGATGCACGGAAATGGTGGTGTGGAAGGAATTTGAGGTATTGTGAGGACATGTTGAGGGTTTTATTACATGTAAAACGGGTGTCCACTTTAAAGGTCAAACGAATGGTAAGTGCTGTGGTGGGCAAGGGTGTCTTACAGGGGCTTGCTGTATATCCAACATATGACTGGATAAGCATATGGAGGAAGTTTGGCTTGCTTAGAATACCAGCGAGGGTACGTGAGTTAGTATATCGTTTTCTGATGGGAATATTGGCCTCTAGGGATGTGTTGTGTAGAATGGGTCTTGTGAGAGAGGACTCGTGCTTGCATTGTGGGGACATCGAAACTGCTTTTCATGCGGTATATTTTTGTCCCTCTTTGGAGGGGGTGAGGTTATGGATGGTGAGAGTTACCAGATTTTTTTTTGGGGGGGGGGGGGCAATGGCCATTCCTAAGGGCCTTAATGTTGGATGTAAATGGGGTGCCGGGTGATGTGGGTAGAGCCTTAATGTATGTTATGACGGATTATTTACATATATCTTGGGGGATGAGGGAGGTTAGGGGAGAGTTGAGGATAAAAGCGTAAGCAGCGAGATTTTATAGAACTATGTGTAGGAATAGGCACGTCTATGGGGGGAGGTGGGTAGTTAGCTTTTCGGAGGGTTACCGGAATCTCACTGTGGGGGGCCTCCTCAGGAACCCAGGGGGCGGGCAAAGGGTTGGTCTCCTACCGGGGGATGCATGAGGGTGGGTTGGTTTAGGCTTTGTTGTGTGGATGGTGGGAGGGTTATGAATAGAGTGGAAGGGAGATGAATGATGATTTTGGAATCTATGGTTATGTTCACTGCATACAGGATAACCTTAAAACCATGATGACTAAACCTTGGAATTTAAAAAAAAAAAAAAAAAAAATTGATAATGTTTAACCACACGAGAGTGGCTATGATAACTTTTTTAATGTTTAATATAGATATTGTTTTTACCCACATGAGAGTAGCTATAATATTAACTTGTTTAACGTTTAACATTGACAATGTGTATAATAACGTGAGATTGACAATGGTAACTTTTTAATGTTACATATTGTTATCGTGTTTAACCACGTGAGAATGGCTAGGGTTTCAACTTGTAGAGGGGCGGGTGGGCATAGTGGAAGTGTTGGATGTTAATGTTTGCATCAGTGTATTATGAAGATCTTTGTGATTATGTAACTGTTTCTAGGTAGATTGTAGGTTGAGTTAGGTTATCTACGGCAATTTTGTATGTATGTTCACTCAGTGGACCGTTGTGGTACGAGTGTTGAATGTTCTGTCATTACATGTACCATTTCATGGTATGTTTATATTGCATCTTGTAATAGAATTTTAAATAAAATAAAAAAAAATTCAAGTTAGAAACGTTGGGCTGTTATTGTATGTATAATGTTATGTCTTATTTGCGGGTGTTTCCTGCTCAATTTTTTTTTGTGGTATGTGTTATTGCACTGTTTATTGTAGGCTTAGGTTTGCCTACTGTTTAAGCTAATGTAATGTATAATTATATTTTTTTGTATGCTGTATTATAATTTCTGTGTACTTTGTGCAAGGGGTTTTATTGTACAGAACTGTGGGGGGTTTTGTGTATGCACAGGCATAAATTGTGAGGTTTTGGTTTTGTTAATGTTATTTTCTGTGCAGGAGCTATCTTGCTTTTTTTTTTCATTCTGTTAGGTGTTTACTGCTCATTGTTTAGGCGGGAAGTTTTATTGTGGTATGTGTCATTGCACTGTTTATTGTCGGCTTAGGTTTGCCTTTTGTTTAAGTTATTGTAATATATAACTATCTTTGAATGCTGTATTATATTTTGTTTACTTTGCAAGGGGTCTTATTGTACAGTGTTTTGGTGGGGTTGTGTTTGCACAATGCATGAATTGTGAGGTTTTGACTTTGTTAATGTAATTTTTTGTGCAGGAGCCATCTTGCTCTTTTCATTCCGTTAGGTGATGGAATATCCTTAGTAAGAATATGAACAAAACATTCAGGATATGTAATGGGGTTGATGGTAGGCCATTGTATTTGCAAATGGCTAATTCATGTGTTATTTTAATTATTTATATGTTGTGCTGTATTTAAATAAAATATAAAAAAAAAATTACTAAATCTTCGCCATATTACATCCCATGCATACATGGGGTAGATCCCTTCAACCGGCGCCACTACATGTCTCTCTAACAATTTACATAAAGTTCCCACCTTTACTTTTCCCGGTTCCCTGGCTAACACTAAAGTACGTAACACTGTTTCACATTCCTTCATTTCCGCCCCTCCATACCATTTCCTCAGGTGAGCATGTCCTTATCTAGCTGCCCCCCCCTCCATGCACCTGCACTTATCACTTCCCTCTTAATAAAAACACATTTCACGCGCTTTCTCAAGTCCAACAAACCTAACCCTCCCCTACATACCGGCAATGTCACTACCTCCCTTCGCAACCAGTTGCACCCTGAGCCCCACAAAAATTTGAACATCATTCTAAGAATACTCGTGATCGCTGTTCTTGTTAACGGCATCACTGTCGAAACAAGCCAGACTTTACTATATAGTAATACATTGATGACGATTGCATGTTGCCTAAGGGTTAAATGGTGAGGTCGCAGCATTCCCAAACGTCGCTGCACCTGTCCCACCATCCTATTCGAATTGCTAATCCTTGCAGCACTCAGGTCAGCCTCAAACGACACCACAGATTTTCAGACTCCTGGTTCTCCGCTGCACAACATCACATCCCCAATCTAATCTCCCTGCCCACTCTCCCAGCCCCATTATCATTGACTAACCAGATTTACCTTCATCCCAGTAGCTCTCCCAAAATTGTGTACAACTTCCTCCAAAAGTCCTAACCGTGTCTCCTCACTCACCAAAATAGTTATATCAACATAGCCCACCAAACCAGGCTAAGGCTTCTGCTCACCATCCCCCCCCCCTGTCCTTAGACGATCCTCCACCATCCTATAAAAGAGATCCTGAACACATGCAAACAAAAGTTGTGATAATGGACATCCCTGCCGAAGACCCTGCTCCATGGTGACTCCCTCCCCCACACCCATTGATTTGCACCCTTACCTTCGCGTTTGAGTACAACGTATCCACCCACCCCACTTTCTTCGCCAAACCCCTGTCGTAGGAGAATGTCCCTCAAAGCCTTTCTTTCCACCCTGTCATAAGCCCCTTGCCAATCCAACGCCACCAATGCCCGTCTTCCCCTTTCCATGTCCTCCAGGAACCCCTTTATGATCCCGTGGCCCTCGCCCATTGACCTACCAGGCAACCCAAACCGAGACTCAAACACGACCCTCCCCACAACACATTTAAGCCGATTCCCAAGAATTTTCGCGAATAATTTATAATCAGCACAAAGCAACGAAATGGCTCGGTAATCCCGAAGGGTACTCTGCTATTTACCCTTCGGGACCAACACCACCACCGCCGTTGCCTGTGATTCTCCCATCTTACCTCCTTCCTTCATGGTATTCATTAACTACTAGGAAACCCCTAAGCAGACCCCAGTGCTGTACAGAAAATTTGCTTGGTAAACCATCGATCCCGGGTGCCTTTCCCTTCCTCATGTCCATAAGGGCTCTCCATATTTCCTCCTCCTCCTCAATGACCCCACCCAGTGCCTCCCGATCACTCCTCCCCAGTTTGCATGGCACATACTCACATACCTGCCCAAGAACCTTTCCATCTACCCCACTACTTTTCCCATATTCCTCAAACCATCTATCTGCATATGCACTCATCCCCGTGGTTTCCCGTAATACCTGTCCCTCTCTAAACCCCCCCCCCACCAAAGAAATTACTTGCAATCCTGGTATTGTAGTCGTTCGCTGTCGTACCTTCTGTCCTCGCAGCACACAAGCCGATGGTTTGTCGCCCCATAGTACTTCGTCCAACCCCGCCTGTACACATACCGCTGCACAACGTTCTTGCAAATCCCTTATCTTGCCCTTCAACATGTGTATATCCTCCACTGGGTACACCCCGCCCACAGGCCCCCCCCCCCTCGTAACAATCCCGTAATCTAAATTCTAAATAATTTGACAAACCATACCGCAATTGATTAATGCGTTTACCCTCCCTCACATAAAATTGACGTATTCTTACCTTAGCCACACTATCCCACCATCCTACCACATCCTCCTCAGTCCTTCTGTCTGCACAGAGCTGTTCCCAAAATACTGCAAAACCTTCCACTCCCTCCCTATCCCTCAAAACCATAGTGTTCAGTTTCCAATAACTTCCCTGCCTACGAGCCAAAGCATCCCACCCCACCTCCACTAATACTGCCCTATGATCGGAAGACACCATCTCAATAGTTTTAAAAGACTACCAAAACCCTCTGAGATAAATATAACCTGTCCAAACGAGCCGCATATCCCATTCTTATAAACGTATGTTCCACCTCCCACAGACCTCCCCCGAAAGCATCGCGTAACTGAAGGTCTCTAAGCAGGCCTCCCAAGACTGAGGAAAAATATCCCGCTCCTCTGGGTTCCACGTCTGCCCTCTTAACTACACAATTCCAATCCTCATTGTTCGCATCGCTGTTGGGCCGTGCGGACGCACTGCGCAGTAGCTCCCACTACACCTGGTTTCTGCGCATTTTCACTGTTCAGACATGGCGGAGTACACCGGCAGGAGAATTAATACAGTCTGCATTGAGCTGTTGAAGGGTTCTCTGAGCCCTGATACGACGAACGTCCTTCTTCCTGCGATTATTAGGGATTTATATGGAATCCCTAATGAGGAGCTGTATGGTGTGGCTCTTAATGGGATGAAACGAGTTTTTGTGAAGTTCCTGAGGACTAGCTACTACAGCAGTGTGGTGGAGGAGTATCAGGAACGCCGATTGTGCCTCAACTCGACGATGGATGTATGCATGCATGACGTGTCTACTTACTACACGTGGGTACGAGTGAGGAATGTACCCTTTGAGGCAACTAAGTTTAGTATAGTGGAAGTTTTTAGAAAATATGGAGTCATTCATGAAGCTAGAGGAGGGGTATGGCGGGATGGACCATATGAGGGCCTCCCGGAAGGGTCATACAACATCAAGATGACCTTGAAGACGCCTATACCTTCGTATGTCATGTTGACAGGCACCAGAAATCAGGTATATGTGTCGTATGTGGGGCAGAGGAGAACGTGTCGTCTTTGTGGCTCTTATGACCATATAGCGGCGCAATGTGCACGTAGAGTTGCCCCAGGGGTGTCAGCCCCGGTAGAGGAGGTCCAGCAAGCGAGTGTGGTGGAGGCGGCGAAGACTGGGACTCCTCTATGGAGTGAGGAGGTGGAGAAGGAGGGTGAACAGATGGGGACGTGTGTCACTCTCCCGGTGGAGGATGGAGATCCTACTCCAACGCCTGTGGTGGTGGCGGAAGTGGTGGAGTCGACACAGGAGGTGTCCTTGGAGTCAGTGCTCCAGGAATTCTTGGAGGAGGCTTTGGTAGGAGAGGACATGGATGGACGGACCAGTGAAAAGCAGCAATTGCAAGGGCAGAGTGAGAAGACGGAAGTAGCAGGGAATACTAGAAAGGATACACTTGTTGTGGCAGAGGTGCACAGGGAGGATGTACCTGAGGAAGAGATGGCTGTGGGAGGCAGCTCTAGGAAGCGGCCAGCGGGGTTGACTGAATTAGATGATGTTTTAACACCTGGGCAAAGACCAGGCAAGAAGGCATGGGCAGAGGTGGTTCGCAAATCCCCTACAGGGGGGGGGAGTACAGGAAAAATCGGGGGGGAGAGACAAGGGGGGGTAGGGGGTCTTATTAAAAAGAGTAATAAGGAAAGTGTGAGCAGCTTGAAGGGAAGTGTGAGCAAGCCACAGCGGCACAGAGGTAAGCCGCCTTTCCTTGACCATTCAGGTGTGTAACGTTAAATGCTAATGGCCTAAAGACTGAAGTAAAAAGGGTATGGTTGGAGTGGTTCCTCAAAAGGTATGACGTGGATGTTTGTTTCCTACAGGAGCATAACCATAAGTCAGGTAGTGAGTTGCGATTGAGAGGATATAAGTTGTTTGTAAGCATGGCAATGCTTTTAAAGGGAGGAGTGGCTGTTTTAGTAAAGGAGACCAGTCCATTGCGAGTCATGGGGTGGGAGGAGGGGGGGGGGGGGAGGGTTGTTCGGGTGGATGGGTGGTGGGGGGAGAGCAGGGTATGTTTTGTGGGAGTTTATATGCCCGCGATTGGTAACGTGAGGATAAAAACAGACTTTGTTCGGGATGTATTGTTATACTATCTCAGGGGTTTACCTGCTATCGCGATAATTGGAGGTGATTGGAATTGTGTGATTAGGCATGCAGACGTCATACCTAGGGGGGCGGGGTGCGTGTTGGGTGTCTTACGGGATGCATTGCGTGATGTCGGGGTCGTAGATGTGGTCGGCAGGGGGGGGGGTATCAGGTCGAGCACACCTATGTACAGGGGAGTTATGAGGCAAGGTTGGATAGGATTTATGTGAGGCAGGGGATAGGAGTGGAGAGGGTTAGAACAGTAGACGTGGGTTTATCTGACCACAGAGCAGTGTTGGCTGACCTTCGGGTGGATGGTATTCCGAGAATATATCAGAGTTATTGGAAATTAAATGTGAGGCTTTTACAGGAGGAAGATCAAGGTTGGTCCTTTCAGACATGGTGGAAAGGGTTTTGGGAGGCTAGGGATGAGGAGGTGGATTTGCTAGATTGGTGGGAGTTGCAGGCAAAGGTGCAGATTGCAGGATTTTTTAAGAAGAGGGGCAGGGAACGGGCACGCTGGAGGTTTGGATTGCAGAATTATTTAGAGGGCCAGTTGAATGATTGTTATGGGGGGGGGGGGGGTAGGGAAGGTGTGGGAGGAGTTATGGGGGAACTTAGAAGTCGTTTAGTGGAGATGCATAATGAACGTTTTGATGCACTCAGGGTCAGGGCAGGATTGGAGGATGTACTAAAAGGTGATAGGCCAACCGGGTATGTACTCCGAAAATTCAAGGACAGACAGTTGAGGAATACGGTGGCACATATTGTCGTGGAGGGAGGGGAGGGTTATGTGCAGGGACAGGGTCTCTCTGACACAGATTCTATCAGTAGGTATGCTGATTATTGGTTTACGGAGAAATGGAAGAGAAGGGGAGGGGTGGTTGGGTTAGAAACATTTAGAGCTATAGGGGTTCAGCAGGGTATGGGGCAGGGGGATCGGGATTTGTTGGAGGGAGGCATTACGGGGGCAGAGGTGGGGGAGGTGGTGAATGGGTTGAGTCAGGGGAAGGCACCGGGAATAGATGGGTTATCTAATGATTTTTACAGAGCACATTGGGAGGATCTCAGGGAGTGCCTAGTGGCGGTTCTGAATTATATGATGAAACGTGGTAGAATGGCGCAAACACAGAGAACTGGGGTTGTTGTTTTGGTGCCAAAGAAGGGGGGAGAGGAGAAGGGTTTGGGAGATTATCGTCCGTTGTCGTTAATGTGTACGGATTACAAAATTTTTGCGAAGGTATTGGGTAACAGATTAAAGAAGGTAATTGGGAGTAGCGTACATGAGGGGCAGTATGGGATACCGGGACGGACTATGAAGAATGGGCACAGTGTGATAAGGGATTTTATAGAGAACTGCCAGGGAGGGGGCGTCCTTGGATTGGATTGGGCTCAGGCCTATGACTGTGTGAAGAGGGACTTTTTGTGGGGCTGTTTGGAGAAATTGGGTTTTGGAGGGGGGGTAGTGAGGTGGGTGCGCACTCTATATGAGGGGGCTGTCATGAGGGTGCAGGTTAATGGAAAGCTGGGGGGGGGCGGTGATGATGGAACAGGGATTAAGGCAGGGTTGCCCGCTGTCGCAGTTGCTCTTTGCATGTGTGCAACATCCTTTCTTTGAGGCTGTGGAGGAGGAATTGCAGGGGGTAGGGGGGGGAAGAATGGGGGGAATAGTAGGTTATGTAGATGACACAACTGTGTTAGTTACGAGTGGGGAGGCTTTAAGAAGGGTGGGAGAGGTGATAAGGAGTTTTGGGAAGCTTTCAGGAATGGTAGTTAATTTAGCAAAGTCTAGGTTATTGGAAGTAGGAACATGGGTTGGGGGGAGATTGGGGGAGGAGATGGGATGGATGGTTTGTGACAGAATTAGGGTGTGTGGGATATGGTATATGAAGCAGTTGCAGGAATGTAGGAGGATTAACTCAGAAACAGTCACGAGTAGGGTTATAGGCAAGTTAAAAGGTTTGAGGGTCAGTGAAGTGGCGTTACAGCAGAGGGCGTTGGTAATTAACTCGGTGGTGTATAGTAAGGTCTGGGGTGTGGCGGAGGTGTTCCCTTTGAGGGTGCAGGATATACAGGAAATACAGAGGAGGGTGTTGAGGTTTGTGTGGGGGTTTGGGAGGGCCTGGATGTCCAAGGATGTGGTCATGACGGAGGTGAAACGGGGGGGACTAGGATTGTTGGCCTTAGGGCCTAGGGTAATGGCATTATATATTAAGCAGAGGTATCTAAGAGTGGGGGGGGAGAGGGGTGTTAGGGTGGATAGGGTGATGAGGGATGCTAGAAACTGGTGGTGCGGTAGGGATTTGAGAAAGTGTGAAGATGTAATAAGATTCATGTTGACAGTGGGGCAGGTTAAAAGTTTGAAGGTAAACACTGTGGTGGGTGTGGTGTGGGGACGGGGTGTATTGCAGGGGGTCGCAGTATACCCCATGTATAACTGGAGGGTCATATGGGGGGAGTTCAGGAAGCTTAGGATACCAGCAAGGGTTAGGGAGATGGTATACCGTTTTCTCATGGGTGTGGTTGCATCTAAGCACATGTTGCATAAGATGGGGTTGGTTAGAGAGGCAACATGTTTATTCTGTGGGGAGGAGGAAACTGCCTATCATGTGGTATATTTTTGTTCATCTTTGGGCGTGGTGAGAGTCTGGATGGCGGGGGTTATTAGGTTGTTGGGGGGGGGGGGGAGTTGGTCTTTTCTTAGATCTTTGTCGATGGATGTTAGTGGGGTTGCAAGTGAAGTGGGGAGGGCTTTGATGTATGTTATGGCAGATTATTTGCATGTTTCTTGGGGTATGAGGCAGATTACAGGGCAGTTGAGGATAAAAGCGTTAGCAGCAAGGTTCTTTAGGACAAGGTGTAGGAATAGATTAATATATGGGGGAAGATGGGAATCAAGTTTTTCGGTAGGTTATCGTAATCTCACTGTAGCACAACTTCTCAGGGAACAGGGGGGGGGGGCAAGGGACGGGTCTCCTTTAATGTGAGGGGGGCGGTGTAAGGTTGTGCTAGTAGTTTGGAAGGTGATGAGAGAGTGAGCTAGTGAGAGCATACATTCGTGAACTGGTTATGTTCCTGAGAGTTATTTATATTTGCGTTCAGTACCATGGTTTCATTCAATAACACCTGGAACGTCATACATTTACATATTTTGGTTTGGGGATATTATTACACTCACTGTCAAGGATAGGTGGCTTACGCAGCTGTTATGGTGTTTTATGTCAGGCAGTACTAAACATGTACAAAAATGGTACTGCCAGTACTGCCTCTTTATTGATATGAGATGTGTTAAAAAATTAAAATAAAACAAGGAAACACTGTAAGTCAAGAGTACGTTAGTATCGGATGATGCTTGTATATTTGTAGTTTTAAACACGTAGCTGCAAGTACTTTCCTTATAGCCCTTGTGGCTTAGCGTTTCTTTTGATTTTAATAATAAAAAAGTACTTTCCTTTAAAGCTGTACTCCTATATAGAAGAAGGATTGTAATACTTTTCACACATTCATGTAGTGAATTTACAATGTCAAGGATGTTTAATTTGTGTTTCAGATAGGGATAGGATTTTATGTCCAGTCATTGGCAAGTTTGATCTTAAGCTAGGATTTAGTTAGTTGTAGAGGAGTGTTTCAATATGATAATTCTAGTCTTGGATTATATTAAATATTTACATAAGCTAGTTTTTAAACTGAGGCAGCATGTAATGTATTCTCTTATATTTTACGAGTAAACTCCATGTTATACAATGTAATGACAGTTTGAAGTTCATGGTTGATGCTTTAATATTATTGATATTAAATATTGTGGGTGTATATTCTTCCGCTTATACAGGTGTGTGTGTATAGCAATGTAATGTCCATATCTGTTTTCCTATGTACTTTTATATTTTTGTGTTTTGTTTTGTTCAGGCATCACCAACTTCTGGTAAATTCCCATTAAGGTTTAATGAGGTAAGGGTATAACCCTAATTGTTAGGTTACTTAAGGTATTTCTTAGAACGGTGCATGTAAATATTTTTGTCTGCACTGGCATTATTAATTATTGTAAGAGGAGGGGTTTTGTAGGACATGTTGTTGGATGTGTAACTGGTGGTAATATGGCTTTAGCTATAGTGTTATTTTAAGTAATGGGATTGTGTGATAGAGGATTTTGTTAATATCCAGTATAGTTCTTTTATTAAACTCTTATACATTCTTGTATTTGTTGTAAGTAAATGAGTGGGCAATGAACTGGATTATATGAGAATGTCTTTGTATATAAACTTCCATGTACAATGTAAATAAGTGTGACATTCTTTGGATTATATAGCCTTTTGTGTTATAAGATACTGGTTGTATTTTATGGATATAATAAACCCACCTGTATGTTCAGGTGTGGTTTGTCATTAGTGTAGTTACATGTATGTTCGGTTTTTTTTTGGGGGGTATCAAACATTTAAAGTTGAACGTGTGTTTCTTATGTATAAGTTTAGTGCTGGGATAGGGAACGTGGATTTGTTTTGTTTTATAGTATTTAATGGTTAACATGTCTTTGGTTATGTGACGTATGTATAGCATACATGTATAATGTGTATTGTGTTTTTTAAATAAAATATAAAAAAAAAAAAAAATTCCAATCCCCCACCCCCCCACAATCGCCACCGACGGTAACGTGCGTAGGTAGTACACGAGCTCCTCCCGCACAAAATCCATCTTCACTTTCACGTCACTTTCTGCTGGGGCATACACACAAACGCCACTCTCCCATCCACCATCCTTCCACACGTAATACTCTCCCCCCTCCCCCCCCTCTTTCCTGTGCAATACAAACGGGCTCGCCTCCCTGATCAACACACCCACTCCTCCTTTTAAGTGCTCAGACGGCAACACACAAGCCTGATACCCAGGCACCTCTAATTCACGACCAAGCTTAAAATTGTGCTCCTGCACAAAAGCTACGTCAATCTTTTACCTATTCAAAAACATCCTGAAGCACTCACCTTTAACACCATCACACAGACCATTAATATTCATTGTTACACACCTGAGGCCGGCTTAAGGTTTTCCTCCCCGCCTCATGTCATGACTTCCCTTTCAAACCATTTCCCTGGGCTTTGCCTTTGCCACATACTCCACCCTCCTTCCCAACCATCCCCCCCCCTTCTGTTGTGGCCCTCTCGTAGAGTCACCGAGTACCATAACCCCATGTCTTTTTTCCTGGGCTTTGCGCCGGCGTCAGAACATCGTCCGAATCTGACGCTGCTGCCCTTTTCCTTGTAGCTCCTTCAGTTAAAATATCCGAGTCCTGGGAGCCAGCACAATGGACTTCCACCTCTACCACCCTTAATCCGCCTCCATGTCCTTCCATGGCACTCACACTGTCCATCACAGGTTTTACCTGGAGTTTACCTGGAGAGAGTTCCGGGGGTCAACGCCCCCGCGGCCCGGTCTGTGACCAGGCCTCCTGGTGCCACCTGATCCTCCCCCCTCCCGCACACACCTTCTGCCCTGATCCCAGGTTCCTGCTCACTGACTCTCCACCTCCGTAGACTAACATAGCCCGTATCACCGTCTCCAACTCCTCAATAGCTTTCACTTCTGCGCCCACCTGCACCTCTTCACTTGACAGCTGTACTGTTGATGGGCCAGGTGATTCATGGATCTCCACTTCTGATTCCACAGGAGCCATCACCTCTTCACTCCACAAGCGACCACGCCCTCCTCCTTGCCTCCGTTCTTCCTCAGGCATCGGTTTCTCATGGACAGGTGCTCCGCCCCTTGCCGGCCCAGGAGCCATGTTCCGCTTGCCACAGTCTGCCGCCACATGGTCATATTCGCCACACAGTCGGCATGTACGCCTCTTCCCAGCATACGCTACCATTACCTGGGTTCTAAACTTCTCAAGATATACATACGAGGGTATAGGATGCCTTAGGGTCATCTTGAGATTGAAAGAACCCTCAGGATAACCTGTATAAGCTCCTTTTACCCATTTACCAGGTTGGGCCAGATGTACAGTTCCATAACGTTCGAAAACATTGCGTATATCCACTTCATCAGCCTCAAAAGGCACGTTTCGGAGCTTAACCCACGAATAATGTCGTGATACATCCGTCAACTTGGCCCTCACTGCCAGTGTTACGTTAATGCTGACATCTTGATAACTATCCACCAACGCCTCGTATACTTGAGCAGTTAGCACCTTCACGAATATTCTATACACACCGTTCAGTGCCACTCCATACAAATCCTCGTCTCTGATGCCGTATGTCTCACAATTTTGGGCAATAACACATCACCTGACGTAGGCGTTAAAGCCCCACTAATGAGCTCAATGCCCACAGTATTCACCCTTCTGCGCACACCTGGTGCCATGTTGTTGACCGAGTAGCACGTCAGGGAAAACAGTAGAGGGGTGCAAAGCACGACCGCACTCTACCTCATCCAGGCAGCGAATGTCTCACGTAACTACAGCCACACAGGGGAAGCCTTGGGTGTCACAACGATACAGAATTTGAAGCCTTGGATGCCAAGATAGTGTGCTAGATGTCAAGGCTATTAACTACACGAGTGTCGTTTAGGCTTCAAATACAAATAATTGTACACTAATTGGTTTAGCGCTTCTTTTTATAATAATAATAATAATAATAATAATAATAATAATAATAATTGTACACTTATGTCAAAATATTTGAATCCCTTAACTATGAATGAATGTCAATGTATACACTCAAGATAATATACACCCCTGGGTGTATATTCTCTAAAATACAAGATATATACACCCCTAGGTGTATATATCTTTTATTTTGATACCAGTATAAACATTTAGTGAAACATAATTCGAAGTTTCAGACGTCAACTATGAAGCTTCGAAGCTTCGAAGCTTCGAAGCTTCGAAGCTTTGAAGCTTGTGTTGATACATGTGATGGTTGCCAGGAGAGCCACGACACTACACATTATTAGAACTATTACTTTCTCACCATTCAGTGGGGGGGGGGGGGGGAAACGTGGTGAAATCTGCATTTACATATTAAAAGAAACGCTCGATAATTCAGGAGTCGAGTTGTTGATAGTTGGCGGGTGAGAGGTATTATGAACCCTTGTGTGAGCCAGAGACGCCAGTGACCTGACCAGAACGGTGAGGGTTAGTTGTGTTTTTTTTTTTCCAGCTCTAAGGACAATACATACGATGGGATTTTCCAATACTCTGGCGGTGATGTGGTTTGTGTTTATTGGCAGGAGTAGGGAGGGAGTGGTAATCTTGAAAGGGCACTTGAGTAACGAATTACTCGGCATCTTTTGACTGGAAATGTAGGAACATTTATGTTTTTCTTTTTAAGTCGCAATAGTATAGCGTAAATTTGCTAAGGTGTTTAAATCTGTCTTTCGTGTACATTCACGAAACGATAAGGAAGGCGCATATTTTTTTATTTTATTTTATTTATAACATACAATACATTAACAAAAGCATACAGTACGAGAGCATCGACAGACAGTATAAATTCATCAATTTCTATACACTGCAATATGCAGTAATGTCATACAGCTGATAGGTGAATACTGTCATATACATAATTCATTACTACAAAAAATAACTATTCAAGTAATACAAAATAAAGAATCCTCTTATTCCTTCCCGACTGCTAATTTCAATATACACACAATAATTACATGCCGCAAAAATGCAAGCAGTATAACCCCCCCCCTATTTACCCCAGCTCACCAAAATGTACAGCATTTCACCGTTGTTTATGTAACTTATAGACTAACCATACTAAATTAAACTTAAGAACATAGTATATTGAAAACAATAACTCTACAATAGTGAAAATGCCAGCTGCTGTCCTAATATTATTTATATATACATATGTTTATATATACATTAGAAACTGAATTAGTTTACAATGGGAGTCAAATCCTAGCTTTATTGCTGTCCCATGCAGCATTCTCAGACTTGTACTCTTATACGCTACTACGATAGCCTTCAGCAGAAGGCATTAATTAACAATATTCCATTCCTCGCCCAGCTGCCGGTGAGGGTGGACGTTTGCTACTCCTCTCTGACAGGCGCAAGTGCTAGCCAGGCTGTCACAATGGTGGTTGGGGTGCGACGCAGAATTAACACTGTCGGCATAGAATTACCGAGAGGTACAATTAATAAAGATTCGGCGTTGACGTTGTTGCCTCTGATTATTCGAGAGACATATGGGATTGAGGATTGCGACCTTTATGGTGTAGCCTTAAATGGAAACTACCGAATGTTCGTGAAACTGCTGTCATCACACGTGTATGAGGATCTACTTGCTCAATATCAGGATGTTGCTATCGAGGTTAACGAGGGATCCTGGTAAAGATGGTCGATGTTTCGAGTCAATTTACGTATGTAAAGTTACGTAATGTGCCTTTCGAGGCAAATGAAGCTGACCTACGCAGTGTGTTCGGGAAGTTTGGAACTGTACACGTAGCTCAACAAGGCAAGTGGACGGCAGGGGCTTATGTGGGTTATCCAGAAGGTAGTTTTAGCCTAAAGATGACTGAGGCAACCTATACCTTCGTATGTGTTCTTAGAGGAATTTAGGACACAAATACTCTTAACTTACGCTGGCCAACGTAGAACTTGTAGACTGTGTGATGGTTATGATCACATAGCAGCTGAATGTGTGCGGCGGAGGACTGGCCAGGGAATACCAAGGAGTGACATTACGAGGCGAGGACCTACAGTGACAGATCAGAACCGCCAGGATGGACGTAGGCGTGGTCGGTTGTGGAGTGAGGAAGTGGAGGAAATGCAACGTGAGGTGGAGCATGAGGGTGCAGTGCAGCAATTGAGTGCGTTTGCAGAGAATGTGATGCACGAGGCGGACAAGGACGTACCGAATGACGTAGAAGTTGACGTAGTGCTTGACAGTTTTGCAGGACATGTTCCCTAAATCGGAGGAAGCCTTGACAGAGGTAACGACGGGAGACCAGGTACAGGGACGAGGGGAAGCATGCGGGTCTGAAGAAAGGAATGTAATGTCGGCTTGGCCAAGTAGTGAGAAGGGAAATGAGGTGATAGAGGTGGAGGTGCACAATGAGGAAGGTCAGGAGACTACCATGGCGGAAGAGGAAGTGTCGAGGAAGCGAGCAGCTGTCACGTCTGACTCGGATGACGTCCTCACTCCAGCACAAAGACCAGGGAAAAAGGCGGGGATTGAAGGTGTGTAGAGGCACAGAGAAAAAGAAACTCCAGCAAGGGGTTAGGAGTGGAGGGGATGGGGTGAGTGCCAAGGACGGTGTGTGAGGCTACTGGACAGCGGAAAAATGTGGTGGGGAAAAGTGGGTGGAAAACGTAAGCAGGCGTAAGGTGTATGACAATTAATGTTAATGGTTTATGTAAGAGTGGTAAGTGTGTATGGTTGCGAGGACTGCTGTATCGTTACAAGGTAGATGTTGCCTTTATACAAGAGCATAACTTGAAAACAGGAAAATTGCTGGAGGTGGATGGATATAGGGCTTTTGTAACTCCAACGACACGTTTAAAAGGTGGAGTAGGTGTTTTAATTAGTGAGGCAAGCCCGTTTGTTTTGCAAAGGTTTGAGGCGGGGGGTGAGGGAAGAATGAGAGTGGACTGGTGGTGGATGCCTGAACGCGTGTCCTTTGTTGGAGTGTATGCTCCGGCGGAGAACGATGCGAGGGTAAAATCGGCATTTGTAAGGGATGATCTGGTGTATTTCTTGAGAGCGCTGCCCAGGGTTGCATTGATTGGGGGAGATTGGAATTGTATAATACGGAGATTTGATGTGATGCCAGCGGGGGCGGGATATTTTTCAAACGTGTTGCGAGACCTGTGTAGAGATATTGGGGTACGAGATGCGTTTTGGGGTGGAATAGGTGAAGTGCAACATAGGTATGTAAGGAGGGAATACGCAGCTAGACTGGATAGGATCTATATAACGCAAGGGGTTTCAGTGGAGTCTTTTAACACTATACAAGCAATTTATTCAGAACACAGGGCAGTGGTGGTGGGGGTAGCATGGGACTCGTTAGTGAAACGGTTTGAAAGCTACTGGAAATTAAACGTGCGACTCCTTGAGGAAGTGGAGGAGGGGTTTGCTTCGCTGTGGAGGAAGCTAAGTGCGGAGGCAAAAAGGGTCGATAATGTTGTACGTTGGTGGGACAGTGTGGCCAAGGAGAGGATTCGTAGGTTTTACGTGGGTGAGGGGAAGCGTATAAATCGACTGAAGTATGGATTAACAAATTATTTGGAAAGTAGAATAGGATACTATCATGAGCAAGGAGTAGTGGGAGGGGTATTCCAAACAGAGGCAATAGATGATCTGAAGAGCAGGATAAGAGAGGTGCAGGAGGAGAGATTTCATGAGGTGCGGGTGCAGGCGGGTGTGGAGGAAGTGCTTTGGGGGGACAAGCCATCGGCATGTGTGTTAAGGAGACAACAGCAGAGGAGGACAGCGACCACAATAGCAGATTTGGAAGTGCACACTGAGGTGAAAGGGTTTAGTTAGGGGCAGGTGTTAAAAAACAACGGAGGTGATGAGTATGTTTGCGGATGCGTGGTATGGGCATTATTGGAAAAGTAAGAGTTAATAGGGAGGATCTTGATGGGGTGTGTGCTGTAGAGCCTGTAGCTCTGGGGAGAAAGGACAGGGAAGCTTTGGGTGGTGAGATTGAAGAGGGGGAGATATGGAGAGCGCTTGTAGACATGTGCAGGGGCAAAGCACCAGGTATTGAATTTTACTTAAAACATTGGGATCTGTTAAGGGGTTTTTTAGTAACGCTGTTCAATAGAATGAAAGACAAGGGAGAACTGGGCGAGAAGCAAAGTACAGGGGTCGTAGTGCTTGTGCCCAAGGGTAAGGGACAGAGTACACTTAAAGATTACAGGGCAATTACTCTCATGTGTGCGGACTATAAATTGTTCGCGAAGATTTTGGGGAATAGGTTAAAATGTGTAGTGGGACGTGTAGTTTCAAAAGGTCAACTAGGGTTGCCAGGACGGTCGATGGTCATGGGGCACGGAATTCTAAAGGGGTTTGAGAGTTTTGAGGGGACGCAGAAAGGAGGGGGTATGGTGGCGATTGATTGGCAGGGTGCTTATGATCAGGTGGAAAGGGAGGGTTTAAGACAGATCCTTAGCAAACAAGGTTTTGGGGATGAGATTGTGGGGTGGGTTGAAACGTTGTATAAAGGGGGCAAAAGCGAGAATTCAGATCAATGGACGCGTGGGAGGTGTGGTGAACATGGATAGGGGCTTGAGGCAGGGTTGCCCGCTATCAGTTATTATTTGCATGTGCAAGATCCATTTTATAGGTTGGTTGAGACCAGTGTGTGTGGTGGGGAGGGGTCGAGGGAGGGCTTGATTAGGCATCATGTGGTAGGTTACGTGGATGACACGACACTCCTAGTCCGGAAGGGAACAAGATTGAGAGAGTTGGGAGGGGTGGTTGGCATGTTTGGAGGGGCGACAGTCATGACGGTAAACGTTGAGAAAACAAAGATCATGGGGCTAGGGGAGTGGAGAGACAGTTGATTGGGACTGTGATGTGGCGAGAAGGCAGGAAGGGCAGTTATTAATATGTGGCATTTCGTATAGAGCGACAATACGGGAGGCTAGGGAGGCGAATTCGTTGAGAATGGTGGAACGCGTGGAACATCGGTTGGGGATATTATGGCCTTATCACTTGACATTGTTGCAACGGGCGATTGTTATTAACGTATTGCTATACAGTAAGGTATGGTATGTAGCAGCAGTTTTTCCATTGCTGAGGGCTGAGATTACTCGTATCCTTAGTGTTTTTAGGTTCTTATGGGGCTCAGGATGTGAATGGATGAAGAGGGAGGTGGTGACTTTGCCGGTGAGGAAGGGAGGTTTAGGTTTGTTGGACCTGGGAAGGAGGGTGAAATGAATTTTCGTCAGGTGGGAGTGGAAAAGATTAGGGGGACAGAGGGGGACATGCATGCAAAGGTTACATGATATTTTGAGGGGAATGTATGTGGGTGGGGAATGGAGGGAGTGTGAGATTTTGTTGAGGGCACTTTTGTGGGCGCACGAGCCAGACAAATAAAAGGCGAGGGATTTATATCGAATATTGAGGGTAGAGGAGACGGCCCCAGTTGAGGGGCTGTTCCCGATGTATGCATGGGGCGCTATATGGAGTCTGTTCGGTAAACTAAAGCTAGGGCCCAGGGTGCGAGAGATCATGTTTAAATTTTTACACGGGATTCTGCCTACTGGATCAGTCCTCAGAAACAGACATGTGGTAGAGGAGGGTTGGTGTGGGTTATGTGGGGAGTTGGAAACAGCCTATCACGTTGTATACTTTTGCGATTATTTGTGGAGTGAGGGAATGGCTGGGGAATGTGGTCAGGAGGATAGGAGGAACTGGGGTGTCTGTGTTGAGAGCGCTGAGTCTTGATATAGGGGGGGTGGGGGAGAATGTGGCACGGAGTAGCTTATATCATGGTGGATTTCGTGTACATATCGTGGGGAATGAGAGGGGTGGATAATGGGGAGACGAGAAAACGAGTTTTAGCGAGGATTTTTTGTAGGACAATGAATAGGAATCGGGAAATTTATGGGAGGAGATGGGAGGGAGCTTTTACTGAGGGTTACAGGTCCATAACTGTTGAGGAGTTGCTAGAGTTGTGAGGGGGGGGGGAAGTGGGTTTAGATTGCTGTGTAAAGCATTCGATAAAAAAAAAGGGGGGTATCAAACGGGCTTGCCAAACGAAAGATGTTGGTTTGGTGTGCATGTGCGTGGGTGAGTGATAAGTGCAAGAGAACGATTGTGTGTAATTGGGATGTGCATGGGAGTGCTGAGTTCATGCGTTCTTAGTAGTTATTTAATACTGTTAATTAATGCCTTCTGCTGAAGGCTATCATAGTAGCATATAAAAGTCTGAGAATGCTGCATGGGACAGCAATAAAGATAGGATTTGACTCCCATTGTAAACTAATTCAGTTTCTAATGTGTATATATATATACATATGTATATATAAATAATATTAGGACAGCAGCTGGCGTTTTCACTACTATAGTTATTGTTTTCAATATAATATGTTCTCAAGTTTAATTTAGTATGGTTAGTTTATAAGTTAAATAAACAACGGTGAAATGCTTACATTTTGGTGAGCTGGGGTGAATGGGGGGGGGGTTATACTGCTTGCATTTTTGCGGCATGTAATTATTGTGTGTATATTGAAATTAGCAGTCGGGAAGGAGTAAGAGGATTCTTTATTTTGTATTACTTGAATAGTTATTTTTTGTAGTAATGAATTATGTATATGGCAGTATTCACCTATCAGCTGCATGACATATTACTGCATATTGCAGTGTATAGAAATTGATGAATTTATATTGTCTGTCGATGCTCTCAAGCTGTATGCTTTTGTTAATGTATTGTATGTTATAAATAAAATATAAAAAAAAAATTAACTATTAAATAACTACTAAGAACGCATGAACTCGGCACTCCCATGCACATCCCAATTACACACAATCGTTCTCTTGCACTTATCACTCACCCACGCACATGCACACCAAACCAACATCTTTCGTTTGGCAAGCCCGTTTGGTACCCCCCCCCCTTTTATCGAATGCTTTACACAAACTAAACCCACTTCCCCCCCCCCTCACAACTCTAGCAACTCCCCAACAGTTATGGACCTGTAGCCCTCAGTGAAATCTCCCTCCCATCTCCTCCCATAAATTTCCCGATTCCTATTCTTTGTCCTACAAAAAATCCTCGCTAAAACTCGTTTCCTCGTCTCCCCATTATCCACCCCTCTCATTCCCCACGATATGTACACGAAATCCACCATTATATAAGCTACTCCCCGTGCCACATTCTCCCCCACCTCCCCTATATCAAGACTCAGCGCTCTCAACACAGACACCCCAGTTCCTCCTATCCTCCTGACCACTTTCCCCAGCCATTCCCTCACACTCCCCAAATAATCGCAAAAGTAAACCACGTGATAGGCTGTTTCCAACTCTCCACATAATCCACACCAACCCTCCTCTACCACACGTCTATTTCTGAGGACTGATCCAGTAGGCAGAATCCCGTGTAAAAATTTAAACATGATCCCTCGCACCCTGGGCCCTAGCTTTAGTTTACCGAACAGACTCCATATAGCTCCCCATGCATACATCGGGAACAGCCCCTCAACTGGGGCCAACTCCTCGACCCTCAATATTCGATATAAATCCCTCGCCTTTAATTTGTCTGGCTCGCACGCCCACAAAAGTGCCCTCAACAAAATCTCTCACTCCCTCCATTCCCCACCCACATACATTCCCCTCAAAATATCATGTAACCTGTGCATGCATGTCCCCCTCTGTCCCCCTAATCTTTTCCACTCCCACCTGACGAAAATGCATTTCACCCTCCTTCCCAGGTCCAACAAACCTAAACCTCCCTTCCTCACCGGCAAAGTCACCACCTCCCTCTTCATCCATTCACATCCTGAGCCCCATAAGAACCTAAAAACACTTCTAAGGATACGTGTAATCTCAGCCCTCAGCAATGGAAAAACTGCTGCTACATACCATACCTTACTGTACAGCAATACATTAATAACAATCGCCCGTTGCAACAATGTCAAGTGATAAGGCCGTAACATCCCCAACTGATGTTCCACGCATTCCACCATTCTCAACGAATTCGCCTCCCTAGCCTCCCGTATGGTCGCTCTATACAAAATGCCACATATTAATAACTGCCCTTCCTGCCTTCTCACCACATCAGTCCCAATCAACTGTCTCTCCACTCCCCTAGCCCCATGATCTTTGTTTTCTCAACGTTTACCGTCATGCCTGTCACCCCTCCAAACATGCCAACCACCCCTCCCAACTCTCTCAATCTTGTTCCCTTCCGGACTAGGAGTGTCGTGTCATCCACGTAACCTACCACATGATGCCTAATCAAGCCCTCCCTCGACCCCTCCCCACCACACACTCTGGTCTCGACCAACCTATAAAATGGATCTTGCACACGTGCAAATAACTGTGATAGCGGGCAACCCTGCCTCAAGCCCCTATCCATGTTCACCACACCTCCCACACGTCCATTGATCTGAATTCTCGCTTTTGCCCCTTTATACAACGTTTCAACCCACCCCACAATCTCGTCCCCAAAACCTTGTTTGCTAAGGATCTGTCTTAAACCCTCCCTTTCCACCTGATCATAAGCACCCTGCCAATCAATCGCCACCATACCCCCTCCTTTCTGCGTCCCCTCAAAACTCTCGACAAACCCCTTTAGAATTCCGTGCCCCATGACCATCGACCGTCCTGGCATCCCTAGTTGACCTTTTGAAACTACACGTCCCACTACACATTTTAACCTATTCCCCAAAATCTTCACGAACAATTTATAGTCCGCACACATGAGAGTAATCGCCATGTAATCCTTAAGTGTACTCTGCCTCTTACCCTTGGGCACAAGCACTACGACCCCTGTACTTTGCTTTTTGCCCAATTCTCCCCCATCTTTCATTCTATTGAACAGCGTTACTAAAAAACCCCTTAACAGATCCCAATGTTTTAAGTAAAATTCACTTGGTAGTCCATCAATACCTGGTGCTTTGCCTGTGCGCATGTCTACAAGCGCTCTCCATATCTCCCTCTCTTCAATCTCACCACCCAAAGCTTCCCTGTCTTTTCTCCCCAGAGCTATGGGCTCTACAGCACACACCCCATCAAGATCCTCCCTATTAACTCCTTTACTTTTCCAATAATGCCCATACCACGCATCCACGAACATACTCATCCCCTCCGTTGTTTTTAACACCTGCCCCTCCCTAAACCCTTTCACCTCAGTGTGCACTTCCAAATCTGCTATTGTGGTCGCTGTCCTGCTGTTGTCTCCTCAACACACATGCCGATGGATTGTCCCCCCAAAGCACTTCCTCACACCCGCCTGCACCCGTACTGCATGAAATCTCTCCTCCTGCACCTCTCTTATCCTGCTCTTCAGATCATCTATTGCCTCTTTGGAATACCCCTCCCACCACTCCTTGCTCGTGATAGTATCCTATTCTACTTTCCAAATAATTTGTTAATCCATACTTCAGTCGATTTACACGCTTCCCCTCACCCACGTAAAACCTACGAATCCTCTCCTTGGCCACACTGTCCCACCAATGTACAACATTATCAACCCTTATTGCCTCCTCACTTAGCTTCCTCCACAGCGAAGCAAACCCCTCCTCCACTTCCTCATCCTCAAGGAGTCGCGTGTTTAATTTCCAGTAGCTTTCAAACCGTTTCACTAACGAGTCCCATGCTACCACCACTGCCCTGTGTTCTGAATAAATTGCTTCTATAGTGTTAAGACTCCACTGAAACCCCTTGCGTTATATAGATCCTATCCAGTCTAGCTGCGTATTCCCTCCTTACATATGTATGTTGCACTTCACCTATTCCACCCCAAAATGCATCTCGTACCCCAATATCTCTACACAGGTCTCGCAACACGTTTGAAAAATATCCCGCCCCCGCTGGCATCACATCAAATCTCCGTATTATACAATTCCAATCTCCCCCAATCAATGCAACCCTGGGCAGCGCACTCAAGAAATACACCAGATCATCCCTTACAAATGCCGATTTTACCCTAGCATCGTTCTCCGCCGGAGCATACACTCCAACAAAGGACACGCGTTCACGCATCCACCACCCGTCCACTCTCATTATTCTTCCCTCACCCCCCCCCCTCAAACCTTTGCAAAACAAACTGGCTTGCCTCACGAATTAAAACACCTACTCCGCCTTTTAACCGTGTCGTTGGAGTTGCAAAAGCCCTATATCCATCCACCTCCAGCAATTTTCCTGCTTTCAAGTTGTGCTCTTGTATAAAGGCAACATCTACCTTGTAACGATACAGCAGTCCTCGCAACCATACACACTTACCACTCTTGCATAAACCATTAACATTAATTGTCATACACCTTAGGCCTGCTTACGTTTTCACCACATTTTTCCACTATCCAGTAGCCTCATACACACCGTCCTTGGCACTCACCCCACCCCCTCCACTCCTAACTCCTTGCTGGCGTTTCTTTTTCTGTGCCTCTACACACACCTTCAATCCCCGCCTTTTTCCCTGGTCTTTGTGCTGGAGTGAGGACGTCATCCGAGTCAGACGTGACAGCTGCCCGCTTCCTCGACACTTCCTCTTCCGCCATGCTTGTCTCCTGACCTTCCTCATTGTGCACCTCCACCTCTATCACCTCATTCCCCTTCTCACTACTTGGCCAAGCCGACATTACATTCCTTTCTTCAGACCCGCATGCTTCCCCTCGTCCCTGTACCTGGTCTCCCGTCGTTACCTCTGTCAAGGCTTCCTCCGATTTACGGAACATCTCCTGCAAAACTGTCTCAAGCACTACGTCAATTTCTACGTCATTCGGTACGTCCTTGTCCGCCTCGTGCATCACATCCTCTGCAGACGCACTCAATTGCTGCACTGCACCCTCATGCTCCACCTCACGTTGCATTTCCTCCACTTCCTCACTCCACAACCGACCACGCCTACGTCCATCCTGGCGGTTCTGATCTGTCACTGTAGGTCCTCGCCTCGAAATGTCACTCCTTGGTATTCCCTGGCCAGTTATCCGCCACACACATTCAGCTGCTATGTGATCATAACCATCACACAGTCTACAAGTTCTACGTTGGCCAGCGTAAGTTACAAGTATTTGTCCTAAATTCCTCTAAGAACACATACGAAGGCATAGGTTGCCTCAGTCATCTTTAGGCTAAAACTACCTTCTGGATAACCCACATAAGCCCCTGCCGTCCACTTGCCTTGAGCTACGTGTACAGTTCCAAACTTCCCGAACACACGTAGGTCAGCTTCATTTGCCTCGAAAGGCACATTACGTAACTTTACATAATTGACTCGAAACATCGACCATCTTTACCAGGATGCCCTCGTTAACCTCGATAGCAACATCCTGATAATGAGCAAGTAGATCCTCATACACGTGTGATGACAGCAGTTTCACGAACATTCGGTAGTTTCCATTTAAGGCTACACCATAAAGGTCGCAATCCTCAATCCCATATGTCTCTCGAATAATCAGAGGCAACAACGTCAACGCCGAATCTTGATTAATTGTACCTCTCAGTAATTCTATGCCGAGAGTGTTAATTCTGCGTCGCACCCCAACCACCATTGTGACAGCCTAGCTAGCACTTGCCCCTGTCAGTGGAGTAGCAAACGTCCACCCTCACCGGCAGCTGGGCGAGGAATCAGGCGCATATTAATAAAACTGGCATAAACGGATGGGTACCAGCATAGGTGGCATGTACCTTTGAATGACATTATTCTTATATCAAAGTGGTTTTCAATCTAATTCGCAGATTTGATGAGGTAAAGACATTGACGGTGATAATCTTTAGGCGCACTGTTGCTTGCTGACTGAACCTTCATTATGCTACTCTTCTCTATACCTTGTATACACAAAGTATCAACAATTTTTTTTTTCCTACATAGGGTTTGACAAGGTTAGGTTAAGGATTCCTAACTTAGACAAGCTAAGAGCTGTTACCTACATCAGCTCATTTGAAAGCATTTTTTTTTTTATACGTTATGATGCTTAAAAGTAGGGAACAGGATGAAGCTGGAGCCATCTGTGCTAACATTTTTCATTTGATCAGCTGACTATCTCGTAAGACATCAAAATGCTGTACGAATGTGTTCAAGACCATTCATCCTGGGGATAAATGATCTCTGATGAAGTGATGTTCTAGAGAAGGGTACAGCCAGAGTGAAGTTGCTGCTTTCTGCCCGTCTTGTGGTATAGAAGCTTCCTCTGTCATGTAAGAGCAGTAAAGTGTGGTTTTCTCTTTCCCCAGCTTCTCTGCATGAATGAAAATTTATTAGCTTCTGCCTACTAGGCCTCGAGTTTAACTTTCATTGAAAATATAATTTACCTCTTGTGGTTATACCTTCCCCACCTTAAGTATGCTTTCCCTTTCCTTTCCATCACTTTAATTCTTCAAATTTTACTTTTTTTTCATAAAAGTTGTAAACCTTGTCGGTCACAGTAATGTAATTCGTCTTCAGACATCTAAATTTTTAATAAGATTCAGTGAAATAGTAAATTATAGTTTAAAGTGTATTGTAATGACTCGAATTAGACGGGTTCACATCAGCCATCCAGGGGAAGTACTGCTGTCGGCTGAAATGGTAACCTGTTGGGAATCTTAATATTCCTGCAAGATTACTAATCCTGAACGCACGAGATAGTTAAATCTTGCTTAACCTCGACTTCCATCATACACGTAACCTCTTTTATATCATTCGCTGCCTGACCACGGTAGAGTGCGGTTGTGCTCTGCACCCCTCTGCTGTTTGTAGGCGAGTTTCCTAGTCAGTTACCTGGCTGCAGCGGTGTGAAGTGGTGCTGTCACGCCTCTGTTAACAACATAGGTGCACTGTGATTGTCAAGATGGCGGTTAGTCTGAGACGCCGGATAAATACTGTAGGCATTGAGCTACTTAAAGGAACGATAACGCCTAGTTCTGCGCAAGTCTTATTGCCAAAGATCATCCGGGAGACATATGGCATACAAGATAGTGACTTGTATGGTGTAGCATTAAATGAAAGCCAAAGAATATTCGTCAAACTATCAGCTACGGCTTATGAATCGTTAGTCACCAGGTTTCAGGACGTAAGTCTTAGCGTCACACCAGCTGTCGGTGTAAGATTGATAGATGTTTCACGGCATTGTACGTGGATCAAATTACGCAACGTTCCCTTTGAGGCGGACGAGGCGGATATAAGGAAAGTGAGACAAATGGGACGGTGCATTATGCTCAACATGGTACGTGGGCGGCAGGTGCCTATGCTGGTTTTCCAGAGGGTTCTTTCAACCTCAAAATTACTTTGAGGCACCCAATACCGTACTATGTGTATCTACAAGATTTCGGGACGCAGGTAATGGTAATGTACCCAGGACAACGACGTACATGCCACCTATGTGGTGAATATGATCACACAGCGGCGACCTGTGACAAGCGAAGACGTGTGCCTGGACCTGTGGTGGATGTCGCAGCCCCTGCTTCAAAGGTGGCAGGTGAAAAGCAAACATCTGATGGAGGGCGTGGTGTTTTGTGGAGCGAGATAGTGGATCGGGCACACAGGACTGGCGGTGAGTTGGAGTCCCTCCCCCAGCTGCCTGATCAGGTATCGTCTCCTGTGGATAAGGAGGAGCAGCAATTACAGGAGAAGGTTCTCGAGATTGAGGAGGAATTGGTGGAGGTGTTAAGACTGTCACCACCAGAGAGGGACGTTACATCTGAGCGTGGTGTCATCGGAGAGCCGTCGCAGAGCCGTCGCTTCCAGAAAGTCGGAGACATGATAATTTGGGACGTGATGGTGGTTTGGAGTCGTCCGTTGAATCATTAAACCATTCTCAGGTAGAGGTGGAGGTTCATCGAGAGGCAACATCTGACCAAGATGTGTAACACGACGGTCACGAGAAAGAGGGCGGCTACGTCAGATTCTGATTACGTCCTTACGCCTGCATAAAGGCCTGGGAAACACTGAGGTGGTAGCCATGATAGGAGGTAGCCATGATAGGAGGCACCGGAAGAAGGGGAGGGAAAGAGAGCACTCTGAAGGTGTCAAACTTAAATTCAAGCTCTGGAGTTGTAAAGAGTGATGAGAGGAAGCAGGAGTGAAAACTTTAATAGGCCTTAGGTGTATGTCTGTAAATGTTAATGGGTTATGTAGCGGTATGAAGAGAGATTGGTTTCGTAATTTCCTGAACAAATCTAGAGTGGATGTTGTGTTCCTGCAGGAGCACAATTTTAAAGAGGGTAGGGTGTTGGAGGTGGCAGGATTTCGAGTAGTTACCCTGCCATCTCCCCTGCCATCTCCCCGTCTAAAAGGTGGTGTGGGAATTTTAATAAGGGAGACGAGCCAGTTTGTTTTGCAGAGAAGCGAGGGAGGAGGGGGAGGGAGGGTGTTGCGTGTGGTTGGGTGGTGGATGGGTGGTGGATGGGTAAGTCTCTCTTTTGTGTGTGTATGCGCCGACAGAAAATAAAGGTAAAGAATGATTTTGTGTGTGAGGATCTTGTTTTTCTTAAGTGCACTGCCAGAGGTGGCAATAGTTGGTGGGGACTGGAATAGTGTAATCAGGGTGCCTGATGTGGACCCAAAAGGGGCTGGATATATGTCTGTGGCTCTTAGGGATTTATTAAGGGATGTTAGGTTACGTGATGCCTTCGGGGGGGGGGGGCGGGGCGGTGGGGGAGACTGAAGATACGTTTGTTAGGAGTGGATATGCTGCGAGACTAGATAGTGTACCTTTCTCAGGGAGTGGATGTTAAATCTTTCAGTACTGTTAAGGCTACAATGTCAGATCATAGGGCAGTGGAGGTTGGGTGGGGGGACACTCGCGGACATATATAGAAGTTATTGGAAATTAAATATAAGTGCGTTAGGTGATGAGGGGTTGGAGGGGTTTTCAGTCCTATGGAGGGAGCTTAGTGTGGAAGAACAGGGAGTGGATGACATTGACATATGGTGGGATAGTGTTGCAAAGGAAAGGATTAGAAAGTTTTATGTGAGAGAAGGAAAACGTATTAATAATTGAAAATATGGACTGGCTAACTATTTAGAGGATAGGTTAAGAGGTTGCTATGGGCGGGGGGTAGGTGGGAATAATTTTCCTATGGATGAAATAGCTGAAATAAAGGGGAGGTTGAGGGTGTTGTAAAATGAAAGGTTTCAAGCTGTAAGGTTGCAGGCAGGGGTGGAGGAAGTGCTTTGGGGCGACAAGCCGTCAGCGTGTGTTTTGCGGCATCAAAAGCAAAGGCAGGCGGTGACAGCTATCCCATGTTTAGAGGTAACGGAGATGGTTGGGAATTATAGACCAGGGCAGGAGATACGAACCACGAAGGGGATGTGTGCGTATGCGGAGGCTTGGTACGAGAAGTACTGGAACAGTGGGGGGGGGGGGTGACGTGGCGTTGGACAAGGTGTGTACCTATGTGACGTGTAATTTAGGAAATAGTGATAGAAAGGCTTTAGGTGGGACAATTACGGCAGAGGAAATAGAGAATGCGTTAAGGGGAATGAGGAAGGGGAAAGCGCAGGGTATTGACTGTCTCCCAGTAGAATTTTATTTACATTGGACGTTAATAAGGGGATTTATAGTTAGGTTATTTAATCGTATGAAGAAGGGTAAGTTGGGGGAGAAGCGGGTAACAGCAGTTGTAGTGTTGGTCCCGAAGGTTAAGGGGCAGCCCACCCTTCGGGAGTACCGAGCCATATCACTGATGTGTGCAGACTATAAGGTGTTCGCAAAAATTTTAGGTAATAGGTTCAAATGTGTTGTGGGAAGGGTCGTGTCAAAATCTGTTTGGGTTGCCGGGAAGGTCGATGATTGAAGGACATGGGATACTGAGAAGCTTTTGTGGAAGCTAAGGGTGGGGGTGGAGGGGCGGCTTTGTTGGCTCTAGATTGGCAGGGAGCATATGATAGTGGAAAGGGGAGCTTTGCAGGTTATACTTAGGAGACAGGGTTTTGGGGAGGAAATAGTAGTGGGTAAATAAGTTATACAAGGGGGCGAAAATGAGGATGCAGATTAATGGGTGTATGGGGAGGGATATTGCAATGGGTAGAGGCCTTAGACAGGATGCCCCATGTCCCAAATATTGTTTGCGTGTTTCAAGGACCCCTTTTATAGAATGGTTGACCGTAGCTTATGTACGCCATGTGAGGGAAGTGTGGGGGGGGGGTGGTAGGGCCTGGCCGGGTTTAATTGGATATGTTGACGACACCACTGCTCTCATTCGTGAAGGTATGTCAATGGGAGTGTTGGACGAGGTTGTGCAATTATTTGGAAGTGCCACGGGTATGCAGGTAAATAGTGCGAAGTCAAGGTACATGGGGTTGGGTTCTTGGGTGTGGGGGGGTGTAGGGGGGAGATGTAATGTTGCTAAAGAATGGGCGGTGTCTTTAAAGATTTGTGGTATTATTTATAAGGATGACATGGTTGCTGCGTGGGAGGAAAACTGATAGATTATTGGAAAGGATCGTGGGGCGTCTAGGTGTTCTGAGACCCCAGCACCTAACTCTTATAGAGTCAGTC